>NC_068401.1:1164652-1187152 GCF_023724105.1 Carassius gibelio
GATGATGAAAAAGCAACATCTGAGCAATAAACTGGAGAGGCCTGCATGCACAAACCCAATGCATTTGACTGATAAACACTGAGGATTTGGGAGATGCTTAAATGCTCATGAACCACATTTCACCAAAAAATAAAAACGTGGTTTGACTGAGGTGATGTTCTTGATGCACATGCACAGAGTTGCTCACAGAGATCACAAAAAACACTCGCCAAATGCAAGAATAAAACTGCCTTTGGCATGCAAATAACAGAGTTGGCTCGTCATCTTTTTTTATTAATTGCAACGTACAATCCATGGTTTAAATTACAACATAAGAGCGACAGTATGATCTGCACGGAGGTCATTAAACGATGTGAGCTAATCAAATCAAAATCAAAGACACGAGCGGTTACTAAAGAAAACATCTGTCTTAAATCACACATCTTCTTACTATTTTTACATCATAATGTAGATTCAGATCATCTATAAAGCCAAAAGATAGATTTTCTTTCATTTCAGAACTGTGACGACACATTCTTGACTTTGAGCCACCAAGACCAAAAAATGTAATAAAAGACAAGTATAGGAATTTTGGCTCATGTATTTTTGTTTTGCCGGCATTAAGTCGAAATGAACGGAAGCACAGATCTTTAATTCTGTACTGTGATGAGTTCAAATTGATTGCAGAATAAAATCTGGTTTTGTGCATCAGTTTGAGATTGAGTCGAGTGTAAGAAAGATGCAGGATTTAAGTGAACAAAATAATTGAAGAAGACCCAGAAATATTTTGATAAAAAAATGACATGGCCAATTAATTAACAAAAAGAGAGAGAAACATGGATGAAATAATCAGAATATGATCAAATGGTAGAAATTTACTTTCATGCAGACTTTTATGTCATTAAAGATATAAATAATATAGTTCTGTCAAACGATTGATCTCATCTAAAATAAATGTTTTTGTTTTCATAATATATGTGTGTGTACTGTCTATATTTACACACAAATTAACATACATATTTCAGAAAAATATGTTTTTTATATATTAAATGTTTATTTATTTATAATCTAAATTGTATGAATATAAATATAGACATATAAATACATGCACAAAATTCTAAATATATATATAATGTATGTGTGTGTATTTATATATACATAATAAATATATAACACGTGTGTAACCCCGGAGTCTTAAGTGTAATTCTTCAAAATTGAGATGAATGCATCATCTGAAGCTGAATAAATGATCATTTGTGGTTTGTTCGGAGGACAATATTTGTCTGAGACACAACTATTTGTAAATCTGGAATCTGAGGGAGCAAAAAAATCTAAATATTGAGAAAATCATCTTTAAAGTTGTTCAAATGAAGTTCTTAGCAATGTATATTACTGATCAAAAATGAAGTTTTGATATATTTACACTAGGACATTTGCAAAATATTTTCATGGAACATGATCTTTACTTAATATCCGAATGATTTTTGGCATCAAAGAGAAATGTATCATTTTGACCCAGACAATGTATTGTTGTCTATTGCTCCAAATGTGATACTGATGACATAAACTAATATAGTGTGTGATGATAAAATCTGCTTTCACTCACAATCCTAACAAGCCCGGTTCTTTCATCTCAAACCATTTCATGCTTCTGCTAAGTTTGAATGGATTCTATCGCAGAAAAACAGAGAGCATGAGACACAATATATCCTTGTGTCATGCATCACAGCGCCGCGCCGCGTAAACGTTTGTCATCGTGCTTTCTGCCAGATTTCAGCGCAGGGAATTTCCGCGGCTGTCGTTTGAATATCTCACACCATCTGAGTCAGGGGTCCCACGTCTCTCCCTTTCTGTTTCTCTCTCACACACACACACACACACACACACATCCCACTCCTTTCATCTGCATGCAAACACTTTCTTCACAGCACGTTTTCTCCTCAGGTGTTTTTTTTTGTGTTGTTTGCTAAATCACACCTTTGCAGTCTGACGTTCTCTGCGCTCGGCTGGTCGTCTCTGAGCTGAAGGTGCTCGTCCCGTGGCGTTTACCGTAAACCCTGAAGCTTGTGATTCAGCGGGGCCAACCCTGACGGAGAGCGTTTTGCATTCTCAGAGCGACACACACAGCAATGCACTCCTTAAAACAACTGCTGAACACTGATCAGGATCCACTGATGTACTTCACTCCTGTCTCTTTAGGGTGCTTCTTTAGTTCACTTAATTAGGTGCTTTTACTGTAATTTACTGTAATCGATCTGATCATGCATAACAAATGAAGCGCTTAATCACCAGAAAATGAATATGCTGTCCTCATTTACGCATCCTCAAGATGTTCCGATAGATATTTTTTTAAATGTCTTGATGTTTTTTGTGCATACAGTGAAACTCTAGGGGTTTGCATTAGAATATCTTCATCTATTCTGAAAAAAAAGAGCAGACATGAAAACGAGTGAGTGATTTTTCTGTTTACTGTTGCTTTTAAAATAATCAGATTTCGAGCTATATTGATTATATCAGCTCTAAAAGTGTTTGAAACCTTTTTGTCACCTTTAAAAATTCCCGAATATTATCAGATATGATATAAAGTATAATATATATCGTAAAAAAAGAACAAAATATCCCAGAAAAATTGCATTTGTTTATGTTCAAACTGGGTTTTAATTGCTAACACATTAGTTTAACTACTATTTAGTTTTTTAAAATAGGTTTGTAAAGAAAAGTGCACAAACATAAAACAAAACATTACAGAAAAAGACATTTGTTGGGTTTTAAATGCTTAAAAATATCAGTTTTTACTGCTTACATCATAAAAAAATCACAAAATAGGCTTTTTTTTGTTGTTGATCAAACTGTAGATCACAAAGCTCGCAACACCAAGGTCACGGGTTCGATTCTTAGGCAAACATGACCTAATAACATACAAATGTGTGCTTTTAATGCAATGCAACTCACTTCGGATAAAAGCATTTCGCAAATGCATGAATGTTAAATTAATATCATGTCACTTTTTGTAAAGAAAGATGCAGAAACACACTTTAAAAAAATACATTTGTTGTGTTTTAACTTCTTTAAAAAACTAGTTTAACCTTTTAATTCGTTTGAACTAACTTGCGTTTTAACTACTAAATATAAAATCTCATTTATTTAAAAGAAAGATGCAGAAACTCGCTTTAAACGAGACATTTGTTGGGTTTTAACTGCTGAAGCACTAGAAGACAGTCAGTGTGGTTAGTGGTTAGTTAGTGGATGCTAGTTAACTGGTCACCAGTGAGAACCGACTTCACACATTCACTAAAAACACCTGATTCAGACACTTTGTGTGCGGTTAGAGAAGAGAAAACATCCTTCGGCACAGATCTGAACAATCACATTAACACACGAAGAAGTGAGCGGATACTTTTGGGCATTTCATTGTGTTTCTCTTTGTTTGTGTGGCTTTAACTAGCCATGCACTGTCTGTAAAAAAGCACAGACGACTGCATAAACACACTTTACATTAATGTGAGTATCTTTTACTGAGTTATGGACTTGGCTTGAGATGTTTTTCCAGTCGTGTTGAGATCTGCAGTGTTGCTTCTGGTCCGATCATGTCTTGTGAAGCTGTAGACACGTGATGTTTCTGGGGGTTTCTGACACTCGTTTGCTCAGAGGAGCATCTGAGATACAGAGATGTCTTTAGTGATTTGTCGCTCTTCTGATGGGTTCCCATAATGCATCAGACCTGGAACCGATACTACGTCTGGAACACAAACACACGTTTGATGAAGCCGCTGTGAAAGAGCTTCCCACACACTCTGAAAACCCTGTTAATATCTCACTCACAATATATCAGAAATTAAACGAAGAGTTGGCTTTGTTTTCCTGTCCTCATGATGCTTTTTTCATCAGTTTCGCTCTATACTCTTACTTTAGATGATTCTTGATGCTTGTGTGTTTAATTGTGTTCATTGGGTTTCTTGCTTTAGTAATGGCATTCATTCTCGCTGCATGAGATTTGTGTGTAATATTTATGGTTTCTGGAGCCTTGGCGTCATTACGGTGTTATTAAGAGGGGGATTAATTCATGTACTGTAGGACGCCACTGAAGGCCTAGGTGTCAAGTGCACAGACCACAACTGATATGTGTGTGTGTGTGTGTGTGTGTGTGGCACAAAAGCAGTCATCATTATCAGGTATATTTGTAGAAATAGACAACAATACATTGCATGAGTCAAAATTATAAATTTTTCTTTGATGCCAAAAATCATTAGGATATTAAGTAAAGATCATGTTCTATAAAGATATTTAGTAAATCTCCTACTGTAAATATATCAAAACCTAATGTTTGATTAGTAATATGCATTGCTAAGAACTTCATCTGAACAACTTTAAAGATGATTTTCTCAATATTTAGATTTTTTTTGCTCCCTCAGATTCCAGATTTTCAAACAGTTGTTTAAAGGAAATAATCATTAAATAATTATAATTATTTTATATATATATATATATATATATATATATATATATATATATATATATATATATATATATATATATATATATATATATATATATATATATATATACTGTATGTATATTGTGTGTGTGTGTGTGTGTGTGTGTGTGTGTGAAATGCATATGAATATAATATCAATGCATCATAATCGAAATATATCATTAAATCAATATAATTAAATAATTCAAATTTTTATATAAATTCCTATTTATATATAAAATCAAATTTATTATAATCAGTGCAAATATAGTGAATGCAATGTATATTCTATTTGTACATAAAATGAAAAAAATCAATATAATATTAAAATCAGTACAAATATATATTTTATTAAAGAAGCGAATGCAAATAGAGTTTCATGATTAGTTTAAATCTGACGCACCTGTGCAGCGCTTCTCGTCCTCGTTCGCTCTTGACTGACCTCCTGCGTGCGTGGCTTCTGAGACTCACACGGCTCTGTCCAGGGTTGACCCCAGCGGGTGACGTGTGTGTGTAGTGTGAGGTAGAGAGCCGTGGGAGGTGTTGAGGCTGTGATGTGGTGCGTCTCTGACTCACTGTCTGAGTGTGAAAATAGCAGAGTCAGATAATTCTCGCCGTCTTGTTGAACTTCTTCGACACTTGTTGGATGTTTGCTCAAAGGATACTAATCACGGATCGCAGCACACGTGACCTCGCCAAAGGTAAGACTGAGTGTGGTTTAGCTTTTTACGCAGATTGTGACCTTTAGTATTGTCTCTTGTTGCTCATCACTGTATTTGCAGCTTGACCTTTTAAACCAGCAGTGTGTGTTCTAGTAAGTCAAAGTGACACATCATGATGCTTCCTTGGTTTTGTATTTGTAGGCAGTCTTTCTTACTCATAATTCAAGGTTTAATGCATTTTTTAGGTCAGGGTATATGAGGGTAGAATGATTTTGTGTTTGCAAGGAACGAAAGTTTTGAAACACCTCCTTGCACCATGACACAACACCGCGACTCCTACTGCTGTTCATCTCCAATTCCCGTTTGATGGTTTTACCTCACATTGTAACCACAATTTACCACATGTTTTTTAAAATCGTTTGAAGTTTGCATGCACGAGTCTTTCCTGAGACGATCAATTACTAAGTTTAGAAATATCTGCTTCAGGGCTTTCCAGCTGAAGATGCAGAAGATGCGCTTGGCGGCCGATATTCGTTTCTTAACTCCATTGATGTTAGAAATGCAGGAATTCATGTTTTAGACAATTTTGCCTTTCGGGGGAAAAATAAGATGAGATGAGAAAGGAAAATAATAATTAGAAGAAAAAACAAAGGCCAGACTAACATAATTGTGTTTTTATAGGCTAAGAGAAATAAATAAATATGTAAAAAAAAAAAAACAAAAAAAAAAACATTTAAAAAAAGAATTTGTTACAGTTTCTGTGCTGGGAAACAAAAGCATGACAATTTGGACTCGTTTTTTCATATTAGCATTTTAAAATAATGGTAAGGTAAAGAAAACTTTACTCAACAGAGATGATTTGGCGATGAAAATGTGTGGAAACTTCTCTGGACTGGTGCATTATGGGATGCATTATGGGATGCTTTTAAACACAAGCAATGGAGTTGCATTCATATTTCATAATTGTCAAAAAAAGTTAGTTAACCTCTCTCTTAGCTTGCTTCCTTATGGTTAATAAATAACATTGTGTAATTATATATAGTAGTGTGTGTGTGTGTGTGTGTGTGTGTGTGTTACAGACACATAAATTCTAATACAATTCAAAATAAATTACATTTTATATATATATATATATATATATATATATATATATATATATATATATATATATATATATATATATATATTTATATATATAATGCACAAAAATATCTACTAAATATAAGCACATACACTAATGTAATACAATATTATAAAAAATTATTATATATAAAGATAGATAGATATCAATATTATACACACACACACACACACAAAACATATCTAGTACACTAATTTAACCAGAAGATAAAAATAAAACCATTTTAAGCTCATGAGAAACAGACCTTGCAGACCTCGGTGGTGTAGATAGATAAATAGACAGATAGATAGCACTCATATAAATGTGTTTCTCCATGTGAAATGAAAGCTTTAACACTCATCTGTTTGATCGCCCGGTTCTGCACAGTCATAACTGGAAAGACCCTGGTCTTTATGCATTGTGTGTGTGTGTGTGTGTGTGTGTGTGTGTGTGTGTGTGTGGGTGTGTGTTTGCATCTGCAGTGAACCGGTGGGAACAGCACGTGTTTGACATATACATTGAGCAGAGGTGTATTACTCATACGTGAGCAGCAGTGGGTCTTTACACACACACACACACACACACACACACACACACACACTCCTGCATGCGTCAACGCTGCATTGTTTGTTCCATTACAGCCGAACTGAAACTGTAGCTTCCTGCCCTGCTGTACCAACTGATTAGAGACGCTAATAAACTCAGAGTTAGTTAAAGATGAAAGATCGCCCACAACTCCATCCTGCACACCACTTTAATACCACTCTTTATTTTTACACTCGATTGCACTTAAAACATCAGCTTTTATTGGAGTGCCAACACTTATTTAGTATACATTAATCATGTCTTTACATTTGTGCATTTAGTACACATGCAAATAAACGTACACATGAAGGATGATTATGATCAAAAGCAACAATATTAGCGGTGCAACTAAACCAAAATAGTGCAAATCGGCATCATTCCATGCATTTGTGCCTTGGTGAAACACAGTTGCATCACAAAAACAATGATTCTGTGATGCATTTATTTAGTTGCAAAAATACTGCTAATAAAAATGAGTTTTAGATGTGTTTAGAGAGTGCTAACTGTTCTAGCAGTGATCTGATACTGAAGATATTTAATAAATGCCAGTGTTATTTGTTTTTTACAATTGAGTGCACTTAAAAGTTCAGCTCTACATACTTTTAAGCAAGTGCAAAGAAATATTTGATTTGCATTCATTTGGTAGTTTATATTTGCATGCATTCATTTAGTAGCAACTTAAAATGCTATTAATAATAAAAAGCAACGCTCTTAGTGGTGCAACTAAACCAGAATAGTACACAAATCAGCGATATGTCATCAGTGTGTTGTTTTTAATGCTGCGTCATAAAATCACTGATTCTGTAGCATGTTTGTTTTTGCATTTGTGTTGCATTATGAAAAACAATAAATACTGCTAATATAAAATAGCATTTTAACCCTGTGTAGAGGTTGTGAACAGTGCAGCAATGATCTGATCATAAAAAAAATGATCAAATTAAACATTGACTCAAACCAAAAGTACATTGATGATTGAATGTCATATTACTAGCTCAGGATTTCTCCAGTAATCAGGTCAGAATGACAAATAATGTCCAGTTTCATGATTCGCTCTCGATTCCGCTTCGCCCACAGAGATGCGCAGTCATATGTTTCTTGATGAACACAAAAAAGATTCAAAGCTTTCACCGGGAATGTGTATTAAAACACACGTCACGTCAGGCCAAGTGAAGTCTAAATCAAACTATCTGCCGTCCTAACAGCTTTCAGGCCTTTGTTTTCTCATGTGCTCTTCACCCAGAAATACTGCACACCCCAATTCCCATTTGGGAGAATTATAATGGCGTGAGTCTGCGGCTGCCAATCCATTCAAGTGTATTTATAAATGTATAAACGCCAGCTGATGTGAATCACAGCCTGTTCTCCGTTTAATCAACTTCATGCTGCACATTTGTGACTTTTTACAAGATTTAAGCGATTAGGCCAAATAAAAATTGAAACATTAAACACACATCTGTGAGTGTGTGTGTGTGTGTGTGAGAGAGAGAGAGAGGATTAAAAAGCCTTTGCATTCATTGCATTTATGAGATGAATTTCAATTTTCACTTGCTTGCTTAAAAACTGTTGCACATGTGCACTTGTGCTTTTAGAGAACTTCACACTTGTCATGTCTTTTTTATCTATTCCGTTTTCTTTAGGGTTTTTTTTCACATGATTTTAATCTTAACTCTTTGGCTGGCATCTGGGGTTAAAACTGTTAGTCAGCTTGTATTAAATTCCTGCAAGTCTTTTTTATGTTGTGGTGGGATCACTTAGTATGCAGTATTCAGCAGGACAAAGTGACACAGAGTGGCATTAAAACCCTGTTTAAAAACCCTGTTGCAACAACAAAAAAATTTATAAAATAAAAAATAAATAATGACATAAATAGGTGAATGCAATTAATTAGAATCAATTTCCAAGCTATTTTTGCAATGCATTTTTTTATTATTTAAATTTCACTGAATTAGAGGTAATAACATAATATTTCCAAATTAATAAATGAAAATATTAATTGATAAGTACTCTTTTTTTTTTTGCATTGCAAATTTTTTGATTTATTGTAAAATTCTATTATTTTGCATTAGACAGAATTAGATATTGAGCAAGGATGATTAAATATTATTTCCAAATTAATAAATGATTATATGTATGTTGATAAAAAATTTACTTTTTTGTGATGCATTTTTTATTACATTTTAAAATTCACTCTTAAAACTTTTTTTAAATTAGATATTGAGTAAAGAAAGTACAATCTGTGTAGTCATTCATTAGATCACGGGTGATACAGTACATTTCTGAGACATTTTTGCAATGCATTTTTAATTTGTGTTATTTATTGTGACGTCAGTGCTGATGCTGTGCTCTCTCAGGTGAGCCGGAGCGCTGTCTGGGCTCTGAGGGCGAGGATGAGGGCAGTGTTTGGGGGATGGAGGTTCTGGACAGCAGAGATGCTCAGGATAAAGTCAGTCTGACGCCCAGCGAGGGCACGGAGCCCGGCAGTCCTGTCCCGTGTGCGGAGAGCTGGGCCAACACCGAAACCAGGACGCTGAAAATCCCAGCCGCAGACCCTGAACACTGTAAGTCGCTCCAACAGGCTCTCCACGCAAAAACAACTCCAAAATAAAGACTCCAATTAAAACCAAAAACAGGGTTTTACAGAAGATTCCTTTCAAGTTCCAGAACATTTAAACTCCAGAATAAAAGATCTGAAGAACCTATAATGAAACAGTTTTAACAAAGCTGTATGAAGTACACTACACAGTGTACTTTATTGTAGTATGCTACATCGTTGTCACATGACCTCAACATGAACAAGCATCCAGCCATCATTATTTTATATGCTACTCAACAATGTAGCGTACTACAGTAACTTCTAGAAAATAATAGAATACAAGATCAGAGAAAAAAAAAGGTAAACCTAGGGTTTAACCTCAAATATACATTTAAATAATGAATAAAATGCATTGATTTATTGATTTCTAAAGAGCAATTTGAAGTGTTTTTCTCATTCTTGAACTTGTCCATACTACGTACAAAGATGAAAAATAAAATGTTAAGGTTGTGTGTACAATGTAGCATACTAATGTTGAAAGTGCTGCATGCATTGGTTTGAAAATAGCAGTATGCATACTTAGTGTGCAGTATTTAGTAAGTAGTATGCTAGGATTAAGTATTAAAAAAAGGGACTTAAAATCTAGTTTAGTGTAACATTTAGTTTTCTTCTCACCCTTTAACTGATCTGTAATAAGTACAAAAATGTGTAAAATAAAAAGTATTTAATAGTGAAGACTGATGCATGCTGAGTACATGTGACAACAATGTAGCACAATACTGTTGCACACCGCTTCACATGTTTTTAGCAGTATGCCTATGTAGTGTGCTGTTTTCGTTAAGTAGTATGCTAGGATTGCATGAAGTGACATCAAAACCCAGTTTTAGTGTTTTTTTCATATAGGATTGTGTACTAAGTAACCTAAAGTAACATTAAAACCCCAACATTGTTCTCTAGCCCTAGAACTGAGAAGCAGAAAAATGTAAAATGCAAAATAAAAACAAACATATTTCATTTATGATGACAGGATGCTATTCTCATAATGAGGTCATGTACTGATTCGCAGTACAAAATAGCAGTATGCATACTTAGTGTGCAGTGTTCAGTTAGTAATACAGTAGGATTTCATTCTGAACGTGACCTAAAATGAAATTAGTTGCCTTTCCAGCCCTTGAAAGTGTGCACAGGATTGTGTTCTGAATAAAGTAACTTTAAGTGACATTGAAACCCAATGAGTTTTTCTCACTCTAGGCTAGAACTGGTCCATACTAAGAACATAAATAAAAACAAACGTATTTTGATAATGATAACCGGATGCTATTCTCATATTGAGGTCATGTACTGTTTCACATGTTATTTTTGTTAGAAAATAGCAGTATGCATACCTAGTGTGCGATATTTAGTAAGTAGTATGCAAGGATTGCATTATTAAGTGACATTAAAACCCAGTTTTAGTGCGGGGGGGTTTTTCACTCTTGAAGAGATCTGTACTATGCAGGATTCAGAATTTCGACTTAAACTCATCAGATGTGATCAAGACGTTTCGAAACTGCCGAAGATGAGCGAGCGGCCTACATTCACGTCAGCTTCAGGACATGACACATTTAAGAGTAATTATCATCACGAATGTAATGAGTCTGATCCTTTCAGTCAAAAGTGCTGCGCTCATCAAGCCTCGTAATGTTTCCTCACATCAAACGAGGTGACAGTCCTCTGAAGAAATCAAAACTGAGCCTGTGAGCATTTCTCTTTTGTTCGCCGGAGATCAAACGCTCAGAACAGAGTATTTACAGCGCGGACTCGTCCACGGCCACATGAGAGAAAGAGAGAGCTGGAAAGCCCATGCCAACATCTGCAAACATTTGAGAGCTCGTCCTGCGTCGTGGCGCAGCGCTGGCATCCCTCCTCATGCGCTTCTGCTCGTATTTTAGGCTTATTGGTTTCAAGGGAGGATTTCTGCAGCAATCGAGTCATTTTCTCTTCATATTTCATTAGAGAGAATCACAATAACAAAATCTCTGACCTACACGAATGACACCAGGCTGATGTAAGGAAACTAATAACTGTGATGTAAGACAGAATTTACATACATACATCCGGACAAATACTTGAAGACCTGATGTTTACTTTTCTTTAAACTTTTTTGCATTTTAATCTGGACTGAATAATGCCAGACTCTTTGCTTCTCTTATTTTTATGCATCTTTTGTGATTATTTGTTTTAGATTTTAAAATATAAATGTATATTTAAACTATAGAAATTAACTTCTAATGTTTGTTTACTATATACATTTTATTATATTTTAAAATGCATGTACTTTTTGTTATTTGAAAGCATTATTAAACTTTTTAAATAAATCTAATATTAATATGAACATGGCATAATATTCCCCTCAAAATGTAATTAAAGACAGTCAATTTAATTGGTAAACTATTTAAAAATATAATTAAAAAAGTTATAAATAAAAGTTTGTTTTTATAAATGTGTCCCTGCAGCACAGAAGCAGTCATCAGTGTCACAGACGTATATTTGTAGAAATAGACAACAATACATTGAATGAGTCACAATTATACATTTCTCTTTTATGACAAAAATCATTAGGATATTAAGTAAAGATCATGTTCCATCAAGATATTTAGTAAGTCTCCTACCATAAATATATCAAAACTTCATGTTTGATCAGTAATATGCATTGCTAAGAACTTAATTTGAACAACTTTAAAGATGATTTTCTCAATATTTAGATGTTTTTGCTCCCTCAGATTCCAGATTTTCTAATAGTTGTGTCTCAGACAAATATTGTCCGATCATAACAAACCACACATCAATGAGAGATGATTTATTCAGCTTTTTGAAGATGTATGAATCTCAACTTTAAGATGAAAACAGTACCGTTTGTTTATCTTTCAGCCTGTTTTTATAAAGTAATCCAGCAGTGTGATGATAATGTTGATGCATGTTCTCTTTCAGGTCAGGCTGACGCTCGTGTGATGGACGGCGCGTCACATTATGACTCTGTGTCACAACTGCTCAGACCGATTCACGCTCAACAATGCAACGGATCCATCAGCTCGTATCATTTAGACTCCGGTCATGGCGACATGTCGCCCGTCTGCTGGTCCCCTGGAGATAACAAGTCACCCGAGGTCGAAGGTCAACTAGTAGAGCTTTTACATTTTTTATTTTTTATTATTGTTTTATAATCTGTCCTGGGGTGCAATTATAATCAGAGTATGTTTTTAATCATTAAAAACAGTCAAAATTTTGATATAAATGGTCATTTTTAGAAAAAAATGGTTGATTGGAAGGGGCGTGTCTTCTGTGAGACTTCAGTGTAAACGCCCACTGATATGATTGGATGATATTTTTGCATATCAAATGAGCATTGCATGTGGATTTCTCTCTCAAAAAAAAGTTTTCTGTGTTTTTACTATAACAACTACTCTTTTGTGTAAATTAGTGAATGTATTTTTCATTAAAAACAGTCAAATATTAGATATAAATGTTCATTTGAGACTTTAAAGTAAACGCCCACTGCTATGATTGGCTGACATCTTTGCATATGAAATGAGCATTACATGTGGATTTTTCTCTAACAACTTCTCAGTATGTGTAAATTAGTGTATATTTTGTTAATGAAAACTATTACGAAAAACATTTGTCGACTAGATTTTTTCCTATGACTAAAACGGGACAACAACGGCACAACAATAAGGTCAATAAACAACAACTATGACTATATCGACATTCAATTTTAAGTTAAAAGAAGAAAGTAAAATGTTTTCAAAAAATACAAACTTTTCTAAAATGTCTTGTAATTTTCATCAAAAAAGGAGACGAAGTATTATTGCGGACTTCTGTACTCACTGTAATTTTTTTTCATTTGTTTTAACAGTTTTCATAATATAGATAGAGAGTGCATAAGTCTTTGATATTAATTCATATAATAAATATTCTATAATAAATAAGTATGCTTGATTAGTTGTTAAAAAAAACGTGTATGACTCAACATTCTATTGATTTGTGTTTACTGGTGAAAATGCAATAAAAGTTCATTTTAAGTAAATTTGTCAAATGACAATCTTTATGATTATAATTTTTATAATCAAAAATAATTTTTGTCAGTTTAAACATTACATAGCATGACGAAAATGTGACTAAGATTTCATTGACTAAAACATTTCGTAGACTAAAACTTGACTAAACAAAAACAGGACAAGGTTGACTAAATATGATAGCTAAAATGTACATTTGAGTAAGACTAAGATTACGATTAAATAAAAAGTGGGTGCTAAAATTAACACTACTTTAAATATCAAGAACATTTTGATTCTCCATTTCATGACCACTTTAAAGAAATGATTCATCCAAAAATTATAATTCTGTCATGATTTCCTCAGCGTTCTCTCAACTTTCACAAACGTTTATTAAAAGTTATTTAAATGTCAGGACAAAATCTTCTTAAAGTAATGTTTATGGAATGTTCTTTAAACTTTATTAGTATTTAATAAACATTAGTGTAACACTGAATAATAGAACAACATTCTGATAAAAATCCTTGTTATTTATACTTGAATGTTCTAAGAAATTATTTTGTAACATTTAAATAATGTTACAATCATGGCAGGAAAACTTGACGTTTAACGTTCTTAGAAAATAAAAATAAAAACTGTTAAATAATGTAATATTTTGGGTAAAAAATAATGTCAGTAGAATGTTTTATGAAATGCTTCTGTAATCTATAAATTATGAATTTGTAAAATGAATTAGAAAATGTAAAAAACGCAAAATGTTTTGAATAATAAATTAAAATTACTAGAATGTTTTAAGAAAATTTTATATTATCTAACACTTAAATAATATTATAAACACAAAAAGAAAACTGCTCTTAGAATATTAAAAATAAACATAAATATATATATATGTCACAAATGAACTGAATGCACCCTTTTTTCAAAAGACTTTGACTGCATCATAAATCCTTGAAAGTTTTTTATATTTAGATTTTTTATTAATGTATGCACATTTATAACACAATACTGTGCTTTGTATTATATCACCCCTGCATTAATAACTAGTTAATGCTACTGGGAGGGTGTTTTGAATGTGGCGTCTATGGACATGTGACTTCTGACTACTGTTATCAGTCTGACTGAGAGACCCGGAAATGTGAAAAATGTTAATTTATTCAAAGATGAATCGCAAAACCAAAGTTGACCGGAATCTCTTTGTGCAGACAGTGGAGCCTTAAACCCTGACGCCGTTCAGATGTGTCCATACTGTCAGCGGACGTACCGGCACAACGCGTCTCTGCAGGAACACATGAAGTTCTGTCAGGACCGGGATGGAGGAGACAGTGTTTGTCCTCTGTGTGGATACAGTACGCCGTACCGCGCTCAGATGGAGCGACACCTGACCCTTCACCAGACTCAAGACAAGGTGCTGACATCAAATGCATGCATAACTAACCACACATAAACAGAAACACAGCATACTCATGATTTCACATCTCTTCCAGAACTCCATGTCTGAGCCCGGTCTGGAGAACAGAAAGTTTAAGTGCAATCAGTGTGGAAAGGCCTTTAAATACAAGCATCACCTCAAAGAGCACCTGCGCATTCACAGCGGTAAGAGACTCGAGCGTGAAACGAATCTCACCAAGAAATGACCATATATATATATATATACTGTATATATATTTGAAATTGGAGTGAAATGTGTATAAATCAACCTCTGTCACATAAGAAAAAAAATATTGTTAAGAAAACAGTCATACAGTACTTTGGTAAATAATAATTGACATAAAAAGTCAGAATTATTAATTCTAAAAAATATTTCCATTGATGTATGGTTTGTTAGGGTAGGACAATATTTGGCTGAGATACAAGTATTTGAAAATCTGAGGATGCAAAAAAATCGAAATATTGAGAAAATCGCCTTTAAAGTTGCTCAAATTAAGTTCTTAGCAATGCATAGTACTAATAGTACTGATATGTTTACAGTAGGAAACTTGTCAAATATCTTAATGAAACTTATCTTTACTTAATATCCTAATGATGACAGTTTTTTTGCTCCAGGGTCATGTACTGTGTAGTATGTAAACATTTTATTTAGAATGCGATTAATCCTTTTGCAATAAAAAACATATATACATATGTGAGTGTGTATTTAAATAAGCCTAATAAATATTCACAGTGCATACACATAAAGTATGCAAACATAAAATGTTATCTTGATAAAAGTGTGCAATTAATCGCGACTTTTCATTTTGCAGCCCTTTCAAATTATGTCGCATTTCTGTGTTTCTCCAATGCAATTAATTGTGAATAATTATTTTGCAATTACAAATATATATTTAAAATATATACACATGTGTGTATTTATATATATACCTTATAAATATACACGCACATATAGTATGTAAACATAAACGTTTATTTTGAATTTCATTAATCGCGATTAATCGTTTCGAAACACAATTTGTTTTTTAAATGTATACATATATCTGTATCTATTTATAAATACCAAAAAAAATATACACAGTACACACACATATAATATATAAACATAAACTTTTATTTTGATGAAAGTATGTGATTAATCGCGATTATTCGTTTTAATGTCTAATTATGTCACATTTCTGTGTTTCTCCTGTTCAGGTGAGAAGCCGTACGAATGCTCGAACTGTAAGAAGCGCTTTAGTCACTCGGGCTCCTACAGCTCTCACCTCAGCAGTAAGAAGTGTCTAAGCGGCGGCGGCGCGACAGGTAACATCGCTCATTATAACGCCCATCCCGCGTACCTCTTCCCCTCGCCCACGTCGCCCCCTGCTGTCAGCGGGAGAAAGGGCTCTCGGTTCCTGCCCGAGTCATCTGTTCCCGTCCTGAGTCACTCGTGGGACCCGGCAGAGGATCTAGCGCTGAGGACTGGTGTGTTTAAAGGCACATCGCTTCTGCCGCTGCTACAGTCGCGCAGCAAATTCGAGCACCTGTTGCAAGAGATGCTGCGGAGGGAGGTGAGAGATGAGAAACAAGCGAAAACTGAAAACTTCTCTCGGCTGTACGACATCCAAACATCGCCCACAACCAATCACGCGCCTTATAGAGAGCTGTCGTCGCCGCAGCGGGCGTCTTGGCATTCTGTGCCGCAGCAGATCCTCGTGCCTTTACCGACACCTGCGCAGCTGGATAACCGCTGGC
The DNA here is from genome assembly GCF_023724105.1 of Carassius gibelio. Classification (NCBI taxonomy): domain Eukaryota; kingdom Metazoa; phylum Chordata; class Actinopteri; order Cypriniformes; family Cyprinidae; genus Carassius; species Carassius gibelio. The sequence continues at coordinate 1,181,205 of NC_068401.1, forward strand.
CAAGCGAAGGAAGTGCAAGTCCGAGAAAACCCACGTCACCCGCTTTACCTGAACGCCAGCATCCAATCGGCTCACGCTTCGGCTCTCCTCCAAGCTTGGACCTGTCAATCAACATGTCGCCACGGCAACCAAACCACATCCAGAGCGAACCTTTAGACTTATCTATTCCCAAAGCGCATTCGGCCGCGCCGCAGAATCTGGCGTGTAATGGCAACTCAATGCATCACGAGGGCGTGTTCAAGAGACTGACTCCGCCCTCCCAGCAGCAGGTGGGTGGGGCCTATACAGCGTCGCCACTGTTCAGCAGCACGATGTTCAGCAGCTTCCCGTTCTTAAACCACATGATCCCCCCTGGTTTGGGACACAACGGTCTGACATCACTTCCTCTCACGCCACCCGTGCCCAGTCCGGGCTTCCTGTCTCCTGTGGCGTATATGATGGAGGCGGAGTCAGAGTCAATGCTGAAGAGAATACAACATGAAAGACATTCGATCATGGTAAGAGAAAACACAATGAAATAAAGGCTACTGCAAAATATATATGAATTATATGTATAATAAAAAAATATATATTTTTATAACAAAAATGTGTTATAAATATGTGTAATAAAATATAAAAATAAAAACATGATATTCTTTATAACAAATGTATTGTAAATATGTGAAAGGAAAGATTTTATTAATTATTACAAAGTGTATTTTAAACATTTGTAATATTATATGAAAATACAATATGATGTGTATTATAACAAAAAAAATCTGAATTTGTAATATAAAATAAAAATAAATTTAACTTAAAAAAAGTGTTTAAATCTGTATAATAAGATAGAAAAATAGAAAAATCATATTCATTATAACAAACATATATTCTAAATATGTGTAAAAAAATTTAATATTATATTCCTTTATAACAAAAGTTTTTTCTAAATATGTATAATAAAATATAAAAATAAAAATATATTTATTGTAATCAAAATGTATTCTAAATATATGTAATAAAATTGCCAATATGATATTCATTATAACAAAATTGTGTTCTGAATATGATTAATACAAATGTAAAAATAGAAATTGATATTCATTATAACAAAAATGTAATCTAAATATGTGAATGAAAATATTGTAAATATGGTTTTCATTATTATAAAATGTAATCTAAATATATACAATAAAATATTCAATACAATATTCAATATACAAAATATTATACAAAAATATGATATGCATTATAACAAAAATGTCTAAATATTTATAATAAAATTAAATTAATGTGAAAAACATCAAAAAAGACCAGTGTAACACCTTGACAAGTAGTTTCCTGTCCTGTGTAGATATATTTCCTGTTGAAACAGGAAGTTGGGGTGGAACATATTGTCATCATTATTTCCTTTTTTTGAAATACCCAGTAGCCCTTGGTTTTCATTTTTGTTTATTTTATTGCAAGGAAACAACTTTTAATTGTTTATCAACACTGACTGTTTTATTGATTTGTATTGCTTTTCACAACACACACTGATTCAAAGCAGCTTTGCAGAAAACAGTGATGTTTATCATATCTTTATGCCTTTTAGTCACACGTAGCAGATTAGATCCAGATGATAATATAGTTAAGTGTATCTACTAAAAGTTACATTTAACTTCGTTTTGACAAAAAAAAAAGTGATTTTAACTAAAAGCCAAAACAAATTGTATTCATGGTTGATGTACTGAAAACCAATCGTTTAAAACCTTTCAATAAATTAGCCAAATCCAATAGTTACAAAACAGAATACTTTACATTTTATTTAGTTTATTAATGTAATATTCAGCATTAACCTTCAATCTTTGGGAATGCTAGTACTTAGTAAGCAAATTAAATTATATTAGAATGAGAAAGATCGATTTTACCCCTCTTAGTCATAAAAGCATGAAAGGTTTACTATATATATATACATGCATATAATGCAAGACCACCTCATATTGCACCAGCTGCGCTGACATCCATGTGAAGGTGAATGATTTCCTCTGCTTGAGCAATAAACAAACATGCCACGCTCAGGGAAATTCCCTGCACTTCATGTCAAAGGGCAGCAAGTGCACACGCCTGCACACTCATATCTCAGCATCTCAACGTTACACTGGTGACATATTCAAGTATATTTAGAAAACAGTAGTCCTAGTCATGCATTTGCTTCACAAGGATCAAATATACTAATAAAAGTGAGTCTCTCTTAAATGCACTGTCAAATTTCTAGATAAACACATCTGGTAAATAAAAATGTGCTGTATACAATTGCATGATTAAAATGCCGGATTAAAATAGCAAATGCTGTTTTCCAGAATTATGCTGTAACTAAATAAGTTCATTTAGATGTTAACTTGCCATGTGGTGTTATACATGCATTTAAACTACTTCAGGCGAGTTTTAAAAATGTATTTATTTAATATTTGATAAATTACATGGCAAATTACATATAATAATACTTTATATAATAATGAACTGCAAAAGAAAAAGATTAAGAAATTTGAAAATATCAAACTGTGTCTTGAAATACACCCCATATTTCCTAACGCACTCATATTCATATAATAAAAATACATTTTATTTCTAAAACAGAAAATCTTTAATTAAGTTAAAACCAGCTGCCAACTAAAATTAACACAAGAATTGTAGACACTAAAACAAATGTAAACACTGAAAAACTTTTTAAGCAAGTTTTTTTGAGTATGGGATTGAGATGGAGCCATATTCCTGAGGTGGTGAAAAGATGTTTTGCCGAGATGTTTAATGTGGGCCTCAAAGGTTTAATGAGGGTCAAACCTGATGCAGAGATTGGTGACTAATGTCGATAGGGGAATGTCCTGGCCAGGAAATGTAAAACAGGTTATGGTGGATGATCCTGTCTGATGAGAAGAACCAACGAGAATGGCTTTGAGCTGTTCAGCTGGAGAAAGTTCTAATTCATTCACGCCCTAATCTCCTCCAGACAAGTGAGTGTGGGTAGAGTTGATTATGATGATGATGACGATGATGATGATGTGTGAGTATCAGTTTTCATGTATAATTGGGTATTATAAGTGTAACAATGGAAAGAAATTCTGAAGCAACTGATGACTTTGTCGATGGGTAGCATGTAAAAAATGAATAAGATAGGTCAGAGAACTGAGCCCTGTGGTACCCCGCAACCCACCGCATGTGAACGGGGCCTTGAGCCACAAATTCAGATCTGTCTTTGAGGTATGACTCAAACAAGTGCAAGACAGTGTTATTAAGAGTTAATAGAGTGGTGTAGCCGGTTGAGAAGTATACCGTGATCAACGGTATCGAACGCTACAGAAAGGTTCAGGAGGACAAGGAGTGATGGTGAACCAGCGTCATCTGTAATCAGCAGGTCATTTGTGACTCTCACTAAAGCTGTTTCTGTGCTGTATTGTTGAGTTTGAGGTGGTCCTGAAGGTGCCTGTCAACTACTTTCTCCAAAATCTTAGGTTTGAGGATTTTAAGATTAATCTACGATCTTGATTTCTAAGTTAATGTTTTTGTGTGAAATATTGAGGAACACATTGCATGCGGGCCTAATAATAACTAATATTTTCTTCTTTTCTCTGGGCAGGCTGAAGCGCTGAATCGTGGCGGTGTGGAGTATCTGTGTTTGATGGATGATGGGATGGATGGAGAGATCGGTCCTGGGAGGAAGAGGCTGAAGAAGACGGAGGAAGGACTGTACGCCTGCGACATCTGCGACAAAACCTTCCAGAAGAGCAGCTCTCTGCTGCGCCATAAATATGAGCACACAGGTACAGTACAGCCTTTACACTAACATGAGTCCGTTTAATTATAACAGTTTACATCAAATATATCTATATATATGTATGTGTGTGTGTGTGTGTGTGTGTGTGTGTGTGTGTTGGCTGAATTATTGTATTAATCGTTTTATTTATATTCTAATTTATTATATTATTTTTCTGTTATGTAATATTTTATCAGTATTATTATTAATAAATTGTAATTATTTAAATATAAATTGCTATATAAAATAAATATAAATTATTAGAAATATAATATAAAATAAATATAATTCATAATTAATATTATTTATAAAAATTATATAATATATAATATTTATAAATTATATTAATTAATCATTCTATTTGTATATATATATATATATATATATATATATATATATATACAAATAAAAATTATTTCACTTGTTTAAAATAATGTTTTTGAAATATAAAGATTTTTCACACATATACAGTTTATATACATACATAAAATAAAATAAAATAAAAATTTAAATATAAAAAATTAAATGATTGAAATTTTGAATATAAATAAATAGATAGATAGATAGATAGATAGATAGATAGATAGATAGATAGATAGATTAATAAAAAAAGTTATTATTTTATTATTATTTTTCACTCATTTTTTTATTTTTATTCACTATAATGCACATTTACTAAAGTGTCTATATAGTAACTTAGTAAATTTAATTTAGATACACCTAAATCTTGAAGTAAATTCATATACTCATTCATGATACTTAAAAAATCCAGTATACAGAAAGGTAAAGAGAGACACAAGCAGACTGAAGAGTAGCTCCTCTTTCTTCTCGCCCCGTGCAGGGAAGAGACCTCACGAGTGTCAGATCTGTAAGAAGGCGTTCAAACACAAGCATCATCTGATTGAACACAGCCGCCTGCACTCCGGAGAGAAGCCGTATCAGTGCGACAAGTGCGGCAAACGCTTCTCACACTCGGGCTCGTACTCGCAGCACATGAACCACCGCTACGCCTTCTGCAGCCGCGACAGCGACCCGGACATCAGCGAGCCGCCCGCCGCGTACCAGAGCGACTCCAGCAGAGACGAGGAGGACGAGGACGAGGACGAGGAAGAGGAGAGCGCTTACCATGGAGGAGTGAGGACAGAGCAGACAGACGGAAACCAGAAACAGGAGAGTCCTGATGGAGAGCGAGAGCAGACCATACTGCAGTGTTTACCAAAGATGTGAAGCACACACTGACGCGTCCTCTTCAGTGTTCAGACTGTGAACCAACACATCCCTGCGCTTTTAGGCCATTTAGGCAAATATGTGACCCTAGAGCACAAAAACATTTATTTTAATTGAGATGAATGCATCATCAGAAGCTGAATGAAGTTCTTAGCAATGCATATTACTAATCAAAAATGAAGTTTTGATATATTTACGGTAGGAAGTTTACAAAATATCTTCATGGAACATGATCTTTTCTTAATATCCTAATGATTTTTGTCATAAAAGAGAAATGTATAATTGTGTCTCATACAATGTATTGTTGTCTATTTCTACAAATATACGTCTGTGACACTGATGACTGCTTCTGTGCTGCAGGGACACAGATACATGAAATGAACAAATTCATACATAGAACTAGATAAATAAATAACAAAACATACTAAATAAATAAATGCCAGTGAATAATCTCAGAAAGTCATATTTCAAATCAAAAGAAAATTATGCCTGTTTTAGGACCATTAGGATTTTTTTTTTTTTTTTTTTTTTTTTTTGCACTGGCAGTGCATAAGAAAAAAAATAAATGAAGAAAATAAAAAGCGTATTATTGTAATGCATATATATAAATCATGAAATTTGGACATGATATAATTTTTTTTTACAAATAATTGAATTATGTAAATGTCATAATGCAGTGATCTGAAATGGTTCTGAAAGAAGGTTTTATTTTCTTTATAAAATACTTTTCTACCAAGTATGTCATATCTCAAACTAAAATAATATAAAAAATAAATAAATATGGAATCATATTTTGCATGCAGACGATTTTTCCGCACTGGCATTAAATTGTCATTAGTGTAAGGAAAAATAAGGAAATACAAAAAAATATTATATTATTATTATTATTATTATATATTGTTTTCTTTCTCTTTTTTTTTTTGGAGTGAAATATGACCTTTTAGTTTTCATG
>NC_068401.1:1192152-1194652 GCF_023724105.1 Carassius gibelio
ATGCCGATGTTCTGCGTGGTCATGCGATTGCTGTCGGAGCACTCCATCACCCTGAACACACACAGCGAAGGGTTAATGTCATCTAAAAACAGCGCTGATCCAGCAGCTGCTCAAAACTTCCACGTTAAAAAAGGAAAGTAAAAGAGAAGCGAAGAGCTTCCTGTGGGTTACTTCCTCCAGAGATACCAAACCACAGAAGATCTTCATGCTCTTCATGTTCTCTAGCTCCGTTTAGTTCAACTTTGGCTTAGATGTTTCTCCTCAGTAAAAATGAGTCACAAGTCATGAAGAGTACAGATCTAGAAGACTTTTCTACTCAAGCTCGTTTCAGAATCGACGAAAATACCTTCAAAGATAACGTTCCCTTCAAAACGTGACACTTTCAATTTTCTCGGAACATTCAAAATATCCCAGTTTTTTTAAATGTTGCATTTTGCTAAAATGGAATGTTACATTTGAATGAACATTCTGAAAAAAGTAACTTTCTGAAAAAAGTAACATTTGAAAAAACGTTTTTTTTTTATGTTTTTCCAAATAAATAATTCCGTGATCAATGTATAAATTATGTTATTAGTAAATAAAAGAGCGGGTGCACTCTTAAAAATAAAGCTTCTTCACAGCGATGCCCTAGAAGAAGAAGAACCATCTCTTTCTTAGATTATATAATCTGAAGAACCTTCTTTCGCCACAAAGAAGCTTTTGTGAAACATAAATGTTCTTCGTTATGGAACCATTTGGATAAAAAAGGCATCGTGAAGCACCTTTATTTTAAGAGTGTCACTTAGAATGAATGTTCTTTTAACATTACTAGAAGAACGTTTGTTTATAACCTTGAGAGAACCTTTTCAGAACGTTTTGGGTAGCGGTCTTATAACGTGAAAAACTTCTGCTCCAATTTAAAAAATAAATATATTTATTTATAAATATATTTATTTATATTTATAAATATATTTATAAATATATTTATGTTTCATCACCTAAAAAAATACTATTACTACTTTTTTATTTTTTATTTTTAATTAATTAATTAATTTATTTATGTATTTTTTGATGATGGAGTTGGTTTGTAAGCCTTACCAATGCGGGTGTTAATTGTCAATTCATTAGTCATCGTATAGTTAATGAACTATCCAGCTGATGTGTCTAGACTTACAAATGCCCTTGTTTTTAGCACACCGAAATGTGTGCTTTTTGTTTTATTTTCTTCCGATTTTTGTCTGTACATGTTGTTTTGTAAAATAATGATCAACAGTTGTTTATATTAAGAATATTGTCAGCTCTTTTTCACGAATTGCTTTCAAATGACTTCATCTGCTAAATATATAAAGTATGAAATGAATGTGGAGCAGAACTCATATTTAGCTCAAATCTAAGATCTCAAACTCTAGGCCTGTAAATGGAGTAACATCTCAGCAAAACTTAAAGAAAGAACTGAGAAGTTAAAGAGATCTCATGGGTGATCTTTCCCTGCTCTGTTTCTTCTGACCAAGAGCTGTTTGTGTCTAAAGTTGAAAAACAAGACAAGAAGTATGTTGTGGTCATGAATAGCGATGACTGAAAAGAGGATGTTTGACTCTTTGAATTAAATGAATCAATTGCTTTGTAAATGACTCACTGCTTTGACTCAAAACAAGCCACAGAGAGAGAGAGAGAGAGAGAGAGAGAGAGAAAACGACTTAAACTAGCTAGTATTATTTGTGTCTTTTCATGGTTCTTCATGTGCTGATGATGATTCTTTACGTTTGATTACATTTATTTAGGTACAATTCCTTCAGCGTTTTGTTTTCTGGCTTCTCAGAACATTGATGCTTTCCTGATAAGTAAAAAAAAAAAAGATTTAAAGTACTTTCTCTGACATCAATCTATAAAATGGTTTTCTTATTTAGAGCATAATTTCCTGTATTATGGCACCTAGGTTTATAATAAACAGCTGATATTAATTTAATTGTTCGGTTGAAAATGAAAGACAGTATTCTGTGGTTGTGAATAGCGATGACTGAAGGGGAGGATTTTAAAAAAATTGAATCAAATGAATCAATTGCTTTGCAAATGATTTAGTATTTTGTCATATTTAAAACTAAATACCGAGGACAACAAAAAATAGACACAAAGGCACAAGCAAGCATGTGTCCTATCTATTTCTTGAGTGAACTCTGTGTTTGTAATGAAGACACACAGCGCCCTCTAGTGTCTCAATCACAACAGTTCAACCAACTATAACTACACAAACTGTGAACCCAGGAGAGAAATCATTTTATTATCATATACTACAGAAGGAGAGATAAAGAAAGACAGAAATGTGTTTCACTGATGAAGTCTGGAGCTTCAAACCTCATTATTATTCTGATCAGCTGAGATCAATTGTGAATTTCTCATTGGTGGAAGACAAGTGGGCGGAGACTAGAGCCATCCAATCAGAGTATCATTATAAATCAATCAATGAGTAGAGCTTAAAAGCCAGCAGGGCACAGTTGGTTTGATTTGAGCTTAAATACAAGGG
>NC_068401.1:1199652-1202152 GCF_023724105.1 Carassius gibelio
TTCTACAGGACACAGAAGCACGGAGTCATTTCTAATGAATCATTTATCGTTCATCTCCTCTGGTTTCCTCGCCATCACTCACTGACGGTCTCCACGATGTCCTGGAAGAACTCGTAGGGCACGAGCGGCTCGGGCAGCTCTCTGAAGAACAGCTTGAGCGCTCCGGTGATGACGTGGATGTCCTCCCACTGCGGGTCGTCCAGATCCAGACGCTCTGCAGGAAAAACAGAGAGCATGTGAGTCGTGAACGCTGTGCCACTCACAGAGATGCTGCATGTTTTTAGGCATCATGATCTGCAGAAGTAGAAGGTCAAAGGTCAAGAAAAGGTGAAGAAGCAAATCAACCGAGATCATTTGATTAAAGTTTCTCTCTTGCAAACCTCAATAAGGTTTAATACAACTCTGTGACATAATGCTGATTTGAAAAATAGTTTTGCACAGAAGACAGTTTTGACTTGAGATGACTTAAAAATCTGACAAAATCAGCTTTTGAGCAAAATGGCTAAAAAGCAAGATATTTATATTTATAGATATTAATTCAGTAGATTTTTTTTAAGAAGAAGAACAAGTATTCACATGGCCCTGGAAAACTGGGATATATAAGGAAAACTAACTTTAAAATTGTGATTTCTAGACTTGGAAAGTCACGTAAACTAATAAAATATTAAAACGGCATTTTTATAATAATTAATAGAATTTATTTTTTTTGTTATGCCAATCTATGAAATATTTTACACCGTAGAAATCCGTGTTATTTTAGTATCTTTGAGATTTTTTTATAAGATTTTATATGTACTGTATATTTTGTTTCATGTTATAGTTTTTTTTTTTTTTTTTTTTTAAGTCTTAGTTAATGCTTAATTTATTTCAAGTAACAATTTTTTTTTCTTGTGGTTTTAAAGTTAGTGAATGATAATAACCCATAAAGGATGTTAATAAAAATATGATATCATAAAAAAAAAAATTTTCTTATCCAGAAATACAAGAATGACTCAAACCCTGAAGAACATTCAGGTCTTGAAAGTTTTGCATTGACAGAAAATAAGAGTACCGTAGATTAAAGTTTAAAAGCATGGTCATTACAGCAGATGAAGCAGCTTGTCACAGACTTGTACTGAGCATGTGATGTGTGTTTATCAGAGCGTTTTACGTGATTGAAACCCATAAGCCCTTGATCAAACTGGCCACAGATTTCCTGCACTAACATCTCGCGAGAAGCGACGAGCAGCAGGAGACTCAGTCAGAAAGCAGCAGCGAGGCGTCTGCAGGGTAAAGCTGTAAGATCAGGGTCCAGTTTATTAGAGACAAACCTTGAACTAAATCCTCAGGGAAGAGATAGCGTCCATCTGTGGTCACGGCTCGCTCTGAAAGAACCGACATGAGTTACACACGTGTGACCACACACACACACACACTTGCATTTGTGGTTTATGGGGACTCCCCATTGGTGCAATGGTTTTTATACTGTACAAACTGTATGTGGTATTGCCCCACACCAACCCTACACCTAAACCTACCCCCCCCCCAGTTTTACTTTCTCAAAAAAAAAAAAAAAAACTCATTCTGTATGATTTACGTATAAGCTTTGGCACCATGGGGACCTCAATTTAGGTTCCCAATGTGACGTCAGTCCCCATGAGTCTGTGTGTATTCAAGTCCCCACCAGGATATATACCCCTGCACACACACACACACACACACACACACACAGAGTCTCTCACTCACTCGCACACTCACACATGCAAACTCACACACACACACACACTCACACTCACACACACGTACACTCACTCACTCACACACTCACATGAACTCTCACTCACGCAAACACTCACTCACACACACACAAACGTCTGATGACATCATTCACAGGTCACATGACAGGCCGCTCCTCTGTGATCTACTATTTACAACAACACTGTAAAGAAACATTCAAACATGTTACTTGCAAAAAAATGTTTTTTTTAAATATATTAATTCTATGAAATGTACATTTATGAGTAACTAAAAACCAACAATTTGGTCCCAATTTAAAAGCATCTCTTGCATTTTTCAAATCATCAATAAAAAAATGAGTATTACTGTATGTATGACATGTTAATTTGTAGAAATAAGAATAATGAGATCATAAAACTGGGACTGAAATATATTAATGCCCCGTATATTGCTGATAGTTAGAGTGAACAATTCACAGTGAAACCAGGACATGTTCAGTTTTGATATCATGTTGCTTTTAATCACAATGACTGACAGCTCCTCACATCAGTTATGGGTATGATATTAATGTGATTTTGACTCTTTCTCACCGTGATTGACAGAGAAGCGCAGTTTCTGAATGACGGCCAGATTCCCGCTGACTCTGTAAATCCCATCAGTCTCCAAACCTGAGAAAACACATTTACAAGCACATTATTTCAAGGAAAAGACTGGTTGTTAAGATCGTGCTAATGAATCAAGCAGACCAATCTCATTCTGGTTCACTCTCAGATCCAGCGTCCTA
>NC_068401.1:1219652-1247152 GCF_023724105.1 Carassius gibelio
TTCTTGAAGATCACCGGTGACTTGACTCTGTCCTTGAAGATCACCGGTGAGTTGACTCGGTCCCTGAAGATCACGGGTGACTTGACTTGACTCTGGAAGGTCAACGGTGACTAGCCCTGACTCTGGAATTTCAGCAGTGACTAGCCCTGACTCTGGAGGGTCATCGGTGACTAGCCCTGACTCTGGAAGGTCAACGGTGACTAGCCCTGACTCTGGAAGTTCAGCAGTGACTAGCCCTGACTCTGGAAGTTCAGCAGTGACTAGCCCTGACTCTGGAAGGTCCTCGGTGACTAGCCCTGACTCTGGAGGGTCATTGGTGACTAGCCCTGACTCTGGAAGTTCAGCGGTGATTAGCCCTGACTCTGGGAGGTCAACGGTGACTGGCCTTGACTCTGGAAGTTCAGCAGTGACTAGCCCTGACTCTGGAAGGTCATTGGTGACTAGCCCTGACTCTGGAGGGTCTTCGGTGACTAGCCCTGACTCTGGAGGGTCATCGGTGACTAGCCCTGACTCTGGAGGGTCATCCGGAACCTGACTCAACTCTGGAAAGTCAATGGGCACCTGACTCGACTCTGGAAGGTCAACAGGAATCTGACTTGATTCTGGGGAATCAACTGGAACGTGACTCGACTCTTGATGGTCAACCGGACACTGACTCAACTCTGGAGGGTCAGCTGTGGCTGTCATCCTGTGAAGAGGCATTGGGCAAGCAGCCATCTTGTGCCATGACTCTGGACAGGTGGCCATCTTGTGCTGTGGTGCTGTGCTGGCAACCATCCCACCGGAAGAGACAGGATTGGCTGGGGCATCCCACGGAAGCCTATGCTGCAAATAGTACACAAATTCCCAGAACTCAAGTGTGTCTAAATGCGCCATTTCCTCATGAGGAACTGGGTCATCCAGCCCGCTGTTAAAGTAATTCTTAAGGGCCGCGTCATTGTATCCCATGCCCTCGACCAGGGACCAGAACACCTGTGCCAAGGCACCCACCTCATTGCCCTCTTGGCGGAGGGCGGTCAACTTCAGATATTTCACTCTCCGCTCCGCCATCCTGGCTGGGGAACGGAAAACATCAAAATACATACCGCTGGTTCCTTGTGTGAGGGAGTCCTTCTGTCACGATTCGACGACCAGTGAAAACAAAGGGAAACGAGAGATCCAATCGCAGGTATGTTTATTGGGATAATCCGAATTCGTCGTCAGACAAGCCAGGGTCAAAACCAGAAATGCAGTCCAAACATACAAAATAACAAAACAAGGAAGGGAACAGGAAAGGAAAGGAAACGGAACGGGAACTCAGAATGTGAATTCATGTCCGTCCTTCAGTATGCCCTTGCCTTGTGTTCGTGTTTTGTTTTCATGTTGGATTGTTATTCTGGTTTTGACCCATGCCTGGATTGTTTATTCTCTTTGGATTACCCCTAAATAAACACGTACTCGCATTTGGAACTCTCGCCGTGTTTCTTGTATCCCGGTCGTGACATATTTTTAATAAATGCTGTTAAATTTTTTATTTATCAATGAACCCCCCAAAAGTATCACAGGATACAAAAGTAAATAAATAAATAAAGCAGCACAAATGTTTCCAGTATTGATAATAAATCAGCATATTAGAATGATTTCTTAATGATCATGTGACACTGAAGACTTCAGTAATGATGCTAAAAAACACAGCTTTGATCACAGAAATAAATTATATTTAAAGTATATTAAAAAAGAAAAACTTTATTTTAAATTGCAATAATATTTCACAATATTATATTTTTTTTCTGTATTTTTGATCAAATAAATGCCGGTTTGATGAGCAGAAGACACTTTCATAATGCTGCATTATCATCAAAAATAGTAATATAATTTTGCACGCCTAAACTTCACACAACAGTCTTGTAGGTGGCGCTTCATTAACTATGACAGTTTCATGAAATAGTAAACAGTGAAACATATTTAAATAAGTGAACTGAAACTAATTACCATTCTCGCAACTTTCGATGCTGCACAGTTTTGCGCAGTGCTTTTTTTGTCATTTAACATCCATTTTCTCAGTGATGTAATTTGATTTATAAAATGAGAAAACCGCAGATCCAGATTGCTCCACAAATGTAATCTCCTCTGTTCATGTAATTTTTAACTGATTTCAGAAAGTAAAAGTTTATTTAGTTTATTTTTCCTTAAAGCGACAGATATGTAAATATAAACAGAGATTTTTTTTACTTTTGAGCTATTAAGTATTGTTTTGTACACACTGTCATATTCATTTTAATTAAAATGCATGTGAATGAAGGTCAAATTGTAAGCACTTTTAACACTACCAGTCTTTTTTTATAGACCCTTGAGCTTGGCACATTTTGTCATTAGCCCATTTTGTGTCATGGTTTCTGTGCTGTCACACAGGATGTGTTAAGTTGATATTAGAGGAAATACAATAAGGGAAGCCAAATTCTGAGCAAGTAGATCTCTGTTCATCTCAGTCCATGTGCATGCATGCGATCGCTTTAATCATAGTGATGCACAAAGGAAACAGGTTATATAAAACTATAAACTGTAATGCATAAGCATGCAAAAAAATCCCATGTGCATGTGAATAGATTCTCGAGGACATGCACACAAGAAAAAGTTTATTAATATTATATTTATTTTTATTTTAGGGACTAAAAAAAACCCTGAGAAAATAAATATATTTATTATTATATTGTCTCATTGATGAAAATTAATCAAAAGAAAATTAGTTAATAAATTATATTTATTTAATGATTTTAATTATTAATAAACTGTCTGCTGTTGCATGAACAGGATATTTAATATATTTTAATTATGTAATATATTTTATAATTTTTTATATTGTTATTTTTCATTAACATTTTTAAATTGTGATAATTTTGATTAGATTTAATTATTTTTGTTTATTTTATGTGCTTTTATCCCAAACAGTTAACATTTGTTATGTTCAGATCGTTGCCAATGTCACATTTATATTTTCTATTTAATCTTACATTTTTCATCTAATACTTTTATTTTATTTTATTTCAGCTTCACCTTGAATTAATGAAAATGTTTTTATTCATATTACGTTAATAATAGCAACACCGGCAATCACCCATTATTAAGCACTTTTGTCAATCCCAAACCATTAACTGTCTGAAAGCTCAGCACAAAAATCTGTTAGTAGAGACTTAATAAATAAATAAATCTTCAGAGAGCATAATTCCTCTTCTAATCCGTGACATGAGAAGATTATTTTGCACCAGCCCAAGCAATCTCTGTGACTGTGAGCTTCCAGCGTGTTTCTAATGCTCTTTGTTCATATAATCTCTCTTTAATGGACTTCTTTTAGACAGTAGATCATTAGATAGATGATGTACTCTCACACACACATACACATACACACACACACACACACAGTACCCTGTGCATTGAGCTGCTTCCTGAGTTCTGTAATGGGAGCGACAGGTGCCTGATGTCACGCTGAACCATCCCGACCTAAACACACACCAAACAGAGATGCACAAGTGCATTAGAAAAGGCCTGCATGCATATTCAGAATTTATAGGTCCTCAAGCAAATAAAATGTTTATTCTCATTATTTGCTGGTTAATTGCAAATTAAATGCACATACATTTGTGCTGAGAAGATCACTGTTGATCAAAGTCACTGTTGTGTCAAATGAGAATTGCATTGAATTGATGTGACAAAAAGTGCATTTTGATTCAATATGACATAAATAATGATAATAAAATAAACAAAGCAAATATGCATTGAAATATGACATTAAAAATATGAATATGAATCATCTAAATATAAAACTAAAACTGCCACTAGGTCTTAATGAGTGAATCATTGAATCATTTACCGAACCGATTCATTCAAACTGCTAAATCATTCAGATTCACAAAGCAAATGACTCTTATGAATGAGTCATTGAATCACTGAATCATTCAGTTCATTTAAAACGCTGATTCATTCAGAAATGAATCTACTGTAGTGACTCTTTATGAATGATTCACTGAATCACTGACTCAAACAGCTAATTCCATCATAAACAAAGCAGATTGAATCACTGACTCACTCGGTTCATTCAAAACTGTTGATTCATTCAGTCTGCGTGTTGCTCAGGGACGCTCAACAGTTCTGCTGTGGTTTTGATTGCAACTATTTTCATTGGTGAAATTGAGCAAAAAAAGACAATATTGAACTTGTTTATTGAATCGTTGTATAACATCAGTATCACATTTGCAGGGGTGCAGATATTAGGGATAAACATCTCTCTTGTGATGTAATTTTGTTTAAATATATAATATGCAATAAATATAAAAGGGGCATTTTAAACTCAAATTTTCAAAATATATAATATACCAACATTTGAAGTGGATCAAAAAAGTTAATCAAAGTTGTCCTAAGACAAGAACGCATTGTGGTTTTAGGTTTTAACTTCGGGTTTGAACCACTTCATATGTTGACTACTGTATAAAAAGTGAGGAGTATAAATTATTTAAAGGGGTCACATGATGCGATGTTTTATTTTGTCTTTGGAAAGTTACAAGCTGTTCATGCATAGATGAGAATAAAGTCTCAGAGCCACGCCTTCCTAAAATGCATAATTTAGACACACCCACAAATCTACATCACGGTGCGGGAAGATTTGCATAACTCCGCCCAAATGTTTACACACCGAAAGAAGGCGTAACTTTTATTCTCGCTATAGTGTTGTTGTCGTGGAGATGCTGTGTGTTTCCAAATATGGTGAGGGGCGTAACATTTCTGTCACATGTTTGAGGTATTCAGCCAATCACAGTGCACTGGATAGCTGGCCAATCAGAGCACACCACACCTTTTTTTTTTTTTTCAGAACGATGAGCTTTGTAAATATCAACACCAAATATACAAAATGATGTTTCTGGTCCGGGATCTGATTGGTTGCCAACCTTTTTTTGGTGGGCGTGGATTTCGCGGGCTAGGCGCGGAGGTTTCCACGAGCGCTCCTCGGTAACGGTGTTGATGTAGTAACAGCGTCCAGTTCCGGGGTCACAGTATTGATCCCACAGCTGCAGCGTCTGCAGGGGTCGTTGACCCGGCAACGGCTTGGGAGGCTCCGCCCACTGCCGCTTCCCCTGCTCTGACAGGGAACTCTGGGAAATGTAGGCAGATGATGAGATCTGAGGAGAGACACATTTAATACTTTTATTTTTCAATTATAGTGGATCTTTTTAGTTTTCCATTTTAATTTTAGTAATTGTGTTTTTTATGTTGATTTATTTGTAAACATTTCTATATAGATTAATTTTTTTATTTCAGTTTAAGTTCGTAATTTTAATTTTTAATATTATTTAAGCATCATTTCAGTTATTTCAATTACACGTATTTCATGTAATGTTTTGCATTGTTTTTGTTTCATTTTATTTAAATTACTAAAAATGATCGCTAGTAGTTGTAATTTAAGTAATTGTACTTCAATTTTATTTATGTATATATATATATATATATATATTACTAAAATTAAAACTACTAGCAATCGTTTTTAGTAATTTAAATAAAATTTTAACTAAATAAAATACAAAACTTTGCATGAAAACTGGAGAAATCGGAAACTGAAATAACTGAAATAATACTTATATTACTTAAACTGATTTCATAGAATCTTATTTCATATCTTTATTTAAAAAATATATATATTTTTTTTTTACAATTTCAATTGATTTTTTTTCAAATGATATGTAGCCATTATTTTATTTCAGCTTGATCAATTTAAGGATGATTTGTAATAGTTTTAGTGAACAATAACTACATTGTGCATGAAATCAATCTCAGCGAGGGAAAGTTCAACCGTAAACGCTGATGTAATTCTGCTTTCAAAACCTTGTTTTGTTTCAGTAACACTCACTGAGCCAATCACGGGATTTAAAACATGTTTAAAAAGCAGTTAGTGCAGTTGTGTTTTGGTTCATGCAATCATGATTTCTGATGCAATCCTCTTAGTGTGTGTCTAATGTGTGTATGTGAGACTAATCAGCACGTATGCAAGCTTATCCAGGTCTAAAGGTGGACGGAGTTGAACTTGAGAGTGCAGTTTGGGACTACAAGTGAGCGTTGTGTGCCAGTGTGGTTACAGACGTGCATGCACTAAGTAAGAATACAGCTTGAAGCCACAACTGTCAAAAGGAAGTGACCTAAAACACAGACATGCATGACAATATGAACAATACAGAGAGAGAGAAAAGGAAGAAAAGCCATTAGAAGCCACTGAACAATAAAACGGCTGATTGTAAAAGGTTTGCTGATGTCACTGAGTGCACTTAAAAGCTCTGACTGATGGATTAGGGTGCGTTTCTGTGCTGTGAATCTCAGAGGGATGTTTTCTGAGGTGATCTGGATTATATAACTCATCTCTGTGAAGCCATACGGCCATGTGTGAGCGGGACGAGCGTCATGCCACAGACAAACAGCAGGTGTCTCTCTCTCTGACTCCTGGAGCACGATGTGTGTGTCTATATAGATATATAGAGAGACAGATAGATAGCTTCTGGAAACAAACGCTCCTCAAAAGATCCTGAGGATCAGATTTGAGACTCTAAAACATGATTGATGGAGAATCAAGTAAAGCTGAGCTGCTTCAGTCCAGGAAGAGTTCATCTGGAGATATTACTGACCTTATTCTGACCTTTACTTGATCACAATCACTCAAGATTTGAGTCGACACGCTTGTACAAATACACTAAAAGAGCTTTGACTGATAAAAACTCTAAACTATCGATTAGAACACAGAAGACATGCAGTAGATTGTGTGTGTGTGTGTAAGTGTGTGTGTGTGTGTGTGTGTGTGTGTGTGTGTGTGTGTAAGTGTGTGTGTGTGTGTGTGTGTGTGTGTGTGTGTGTGCGTGCGTGTGCCATCTTTAAATGTCCACTGAGCATGAGACTGAAGTGACGGTTTTATTGTGCACATCCAGAGTGATGTCACTTCCTGTCAGCTTCTATGTGGCAATGCTCTGATCTCAGAGAGCTGTTGAACATCAGAGCAATGATCATCTAAACAGCTGAAATCTTCATGTTTTAATATTAGAAATGGCCAACGATATTTGATATTGATTGTTTGTTTGTAATTAGGATCACAAAAATGTTGAAATGTTACATTGTTAATCTGCTCTGCTCTCTCATTAATGTCAAACTGATCGAGATGCCAATCAAATCAAAGTGGGCGGGGCTTACATGTTCACAAAGACTGAATATGATGCTTCTGTTTTAACAGTGAGGTTAGGTGACAGTTGCTAAACATTTAATATTTGGCAGGTGTTTTACCATGGAAATGTTCTTTATGGTTCTTTATGGAACCATTTAAACAAAAAAGGTTCTTCTAATGAATTAAATTTAAATGCTAAATTTAAGTATAAAAATAGATAATACCAATTCAGCTCAACCAGTTACCAAGCAATGCTTAACTTTAACCTAAATAAACTGAATTGTTTTCAGAATAAACAGATTTGTGCTGATTCTGAGTTATTTCAGTAAATGCATTTAGAAAAATATGATTTTATGATTTAAATACCATTTTAAAAGCAGACAGGGTTAACCACTGATTACTGTCAAAATCATTCATCACTTGAATTAAGATTATAATAACTTAATTTAAAGCACAGCCACCACAAAATCAGACTTTAGCATCTATTTTCACTTTGAGATCATTCGGAAGTTACATACAGATTTAAAGTCATAACAACAAATAGTTTAATATCTGTGATACTGTTTTTGAAATCAGATCATAGTTATGACTGGAAACACCGATAGCTAACAATGCCTTGGAAAAAACTGTTAATCTATAAAAATAACTATCAAAACTTTATTTTTGATTAGTAATATGCATTGCTAAGAATTAATTTGAACAACTTTTAAGATGATTTTGCTCCCTCAGATTCCAGATTTTCTAATAGTTGTATCTCAGACAGATATTGTCCTCCGAACAAACCACACATCACTGGAGAGATGAATTATGCATGATGTATAAGTCACCTGTATGAGTACCTGTGTGTGTCTGTGAGCGGCTGTGCTCATGTCCCAGGTGCAGGATGTAGTCGGGGCCTGGTTCTGGTATGGGTTCTGGGGAAGGTTGCTGGAGCTTTGACTGCGGGCGATCGGGACGCCCGGAACCGAGAGGTGACCCGAGGGCGAGGCTGAATAACCGGAGAAGGGTAACGTCGGGAAACGTCCTCCTGCTGAAACTCTGCCGGCGTGTTTGTCCATCAAGACACTGCTGAAGTTTAGGTTTTCCATGGAACGACAGAACTGCTTATCAGGCGCTGAGAGGAACCACAGACAACACGGGCTTATTAGACCTTAAAGAGACCAGTCATCCAGAAATGAAACAGGTATCGTTACTTAAAGAAACATTCAGGAGATCTCTACCTGAAATATGAAATGAAAATTCTGTCATGAATTACTCACCCTCATGTCGTTCCAAACCTCTAAGGCCTTCGTTCATCTTCAGAACACAAATTAAGATGTTTGTGATGATCTCCGAGAGCTCTCTGAGCCTCCGTAGACAGCAAGGATCCTAACACGATCAATGCACAGAAACGTAGCACGATTTCATTAAAATAATCCACGTGACATCAGGAGTTCAACCGTAATTTTACAAAGCTACGAGAATACTTTTGTATGCAAAGTAAACAAAAATAACTTTTTGCGACAATTTGTTTTTTCATGTCACCCTATATCGCCATTTTGGACGGTATCGCATACGTAACCAAAAATATTTTGTATCTAATAAAATGAAATAAAAATTGATAGAAAACAAAAAAGATTAGAGAAGCTAGTGAATGTTTTTTTAAAACAAGAACTAATGAATAGAGTGTGAGTCTTAAAGGGTTAAATTATAGAAAACTTAAAGATGGCTAATTACGGTTGAACACTGATGTCACATGGATTATGCTTTGTTTCTGTGCGTTCATCCTTGCTGTCTATGGAGGGTCAAAGAGCTCTCGGAGTTCATCAGAAACATCTTAATTTGTGTTCTGAAGGTGAACGAAGGTCTTATAGGTTTAGAATGACATGCTTGCTTTCTTACGCCTATTACACCTACTGGTGCATGGGCCACTGACAAGGGTTCTCAAGACATCGGTGTCAGTTCCACCCTGTTTATTTATGATCCTGCCAAGGTATGTGAAGTCATTTCCTGCTTCTCATGCTGGGTGTGGGAAAGAAAGGTCAAGTCGTCCAACAAAGTCAAGGTAATCCAGCTGGTTCCATAGAGTCAACTGGATGCCCTTTTGCTTTTCCGCTGTGGCCATTTTCAGGACCCAATCGATGGACAACAGGAACAAAAACGGTGACAGCAAACAACCCTGAGGCACTCCTGTTTGTACCAGGAAGGCGTCTGTGAGTTGACCGCTGTGGACCACTCTACAAGTCAATCTTGTAAGAGATCCTGGTGATGTTTGTGAGTTTCTCCAGCACCCCATAACATCTAAGCAGCCTCCAAAGTGATCGAATGCTTTCTAAAAGTCAATCAAATTGACGTACAGAGATGAGTTCCACTGAAGAGACTGTTCCAGGATGATGCACAGAGTCCGTACATGATCTATCTCTGCGAAAGCCAGACTGTTGGTCTCATAGCTGGGAGTCCTTGTAGAATCCTGTTAAAAACCTTCCCTGGGATGGATACTAGTATAACCCCTCTACAGTCAGAACAGCTTGAGTTGCCTTTCCTTGGTATCTTAATGAGATAACCCTCTATCCATTCTGTGGGGACTTGTTCGTCTTCCCAAATCTTCTTAAGAAGGTGTTAGTCTTTAATGCCTCTGCTGCAGGTCCTACTGCCTTACCACTTTTCAATTTCATTATGTCTTTACAGATTTCTTCCTTTGTTGGTGCACTACAGGCTCCTGGCAAATCTCTGTTTGCTGGTTGGATATCTGGTGGCTCCTGTGGAGCTAGTGTTTTAGTGTCCGGCCCGTCTTCTCTTCTGTCCTTCATTCTTATATATCTGTTTTGAGTTCTTGTCTTTCACTGGTCTTCATACAAGTCTTTCATGTTTCTATTTCTGGCTGCTTCTTCTGCTACTAGAGTATCTACGTAGTTCATTTGATCTACCTTTATACTTTTATTGGGCCTTTGCTTTCTCTGCACATGTGTGGCAGCTGTTGTTTTATTGCGCTTTCTTCTCTTTTCTACGTTGTTTTCTTCAAAGAGTCTTTTGAGATCCACTCCTTGTGATTGTACTTTAGCGGGCCGAAGACTTCTTGGCAGGTTTTCTTCATCGCCTCATTTACCGTCTTCCATTTGTTGACTACCGTTTCCTTATCATTTGTAGTTGCAGGACTTTGTTCGCAAGTATCATTTTAAACTCAGTTTGGTTGAATCCCTCGGAATCGCTGCTGTGTTGAATCTATATCTCTGATTTGTCTCCCTTGTCCAATTTCCCCTAAGTTTTTTCCCTAAGTCCATTTACCATTTACAAGGAGATAGTGGTCCGAGGCAACATCAACACCTCGTCTGACATGCACATCTTGGAGGGACCTCTAGAATTTCTTGGTAGTAAATACATGGTCAATCTGGTTCTTTGTGGAGAGGTCCAGTGATATCCAAGTAGCCTTGTGTGTTTGTCTGTGAGGGAAGATGCTTCCTCCTATCTCTTGATTTCAAATGTCAGCAAACCTCTCTCCATTTTCACTTATCTTCCCCAAGCACTCTCGTCCCATGACCTCCTCACATCCAAAGTTGCGTCTCCTGATCTTTGCATTAAAATCTCCCTTTACCATGGTGATGTCTCTTCAGTGAGTGACTGTCAGTGATGGTTTGCAATCTGTTGTAAAATCTTCCGTGCTGTCATTTGTTGCGGCATAACACTGGAGATGCTATAAAGCTGGGTAGAAAAAGACAGACACTGGAAGCCTCCAGGATGAACACCTCTGTAGCAAAATCTTTTTTTTTGGGGAGGGGCTGCTATCTCTTTGCCAAACCCTCTTTCTTTTACATCTGGGCTTGGGACCGGCAATGGTGGAATGAGATAAGGGTGAGTAACTGATGACAGAATACATTTGTTTGGGTGAACTAATCCTTTAATATACCGACCCCAAACTTGAATGGTAGTGCATATATAAAGATGAGATCTACCTGAGCCATGCGTTTGCATGCAGGGTGTGAGGGAACCTCGTGGAATCATCTTGAAGTTCTCTGATGCTGATTGGCTGGAGGGCAGCAAGGGGCGGGACTGGCTGACCGGCAGCTCAATGACGTATGTTGCCGGCACATATATGGGTTTGACCTTCGCGCCGACCCCGATCCTCTGCACATGCCACCAGTCCGCATTGGTCTTCCTCAGCAGCAGAAAGCACTCGCCCTCGTGTATGGAGACCAGACGGCCGTCGGTGGCACGGTACGAGTAATCATACTGAGCCTCCAGAACCACAGTACTGCCCAGCCTGGACCCCGAGATCACGGTTCCACGGTGCCAGCTTCCCGACAGCATGGTTCCTCTCAGAGACACACGGAGGGTGATCGTTGGACAAGGACACCACTGGAGCGAGACGACGTGAGTGCCATGATCTGAAACAGAAAGGCTTGTTACACACTATACAATGTACTGATATTATGAACATAATACAATTAATCTTTGCACACCTGATGGCAATCAGTTGGTGCGTAGGAGAAGAAGACCAAAACGGTCAAAACGGAAAAGCAAATGCTGCACACTACCAAGCTTTACTAAAAGTATCAAAAATGTGTATTTACAACATTTAATCTTAAATTACTTGAACTTATACCAAATGGTCATTATCAGTGTGGTAATTGGGCTCATTGCAAGAATGCATCAAAAACTTGGATTTGCACTTGTGGGCATGAACAATGAAGCACTATTTAATTTGATGTTATAATGCATGTAGGTTTGTGTTGATGATGTGACTCTAATTTTAGAAACACATTTTCACCTTGTCATGTGTACAGAACATGCACCTGTGAAGCATTGCTATTCCTATTGGCACAGAGATTTGGAAATATTGTGTTTTTAGTTTGAGCACTTTTACAAACAAGTTCATGAATCTTTCAGAATTGTTATAATACTCTGCATTTCGACTGTATGAAATTTTCCTGAGATGTGATCTTCATCCAATATTAAATACATATACAGTATAATAATACATACATTAGGGAAAAAATATGGATAAACTCAGCAAATGGGCTGTTTTCAACCAAATGTTGGGTTAAATGTTTAACCTTTTTAACCTTCTGGGTAGTAACCCATCTGCTGGGTCAAAAACAACCCAATCGCTGGGTTTGTCCATATTTTACCCAGTGCTGGGTTAAATTTAACCCAACTTTGTGTGTGTATGTGTGTGTGTGTGTGTGTGTGTGTGTGTAAACCCATTGTGTTGTTATTAATCATTGACCTTTTGCACAGATTGGTCACAATTAATTTTTACACGTGGTTTAGTTTGTAATTACATGGCTGAAGATACCTGAGGAAGGTCATGTGACTGAAATGTCTTAAATAAATATTTTAATACTTAAAGTTCTAAAAGACTAATTCATACACATTCCAAAACCATCAAAGATTAAATACACAATAAAGCCATTGGCTTATTTACATTGTGGTCCTTTTAAAACGTGTTCATGTAGCTCAATTGGTAGAGCATTGTGTTAGCAGCGCAAGGTTGTGGGTTCGATTCCCAGGGAGCACATGCTATGTAAAAAATGTTAGCCTGAATGCACCGTAAGTCGCTTTTAGCGTCTGATAAATGTAAAATAGGACGAAAAAATCATAAATGGAGTGCAATCCACATCAAGTTCAGAAACTCACCAAACAAACGTCAAAACATTCATGATATAAGAAAAAAATGTTTAGCTTAACTTTATACTATCAACTTGTATCTCTTGAATAAACTCAGGTAATTTGTTCCAAGCAAAAGAGCTAGCATATACGCTAGCATTTTCCTCATTTAACTCTTAAACCTGCAAGAAAATATATCATTACTACTCGCCCTTGTAGAAAGACAGTAAACCTCTCTTACGAGCACATAATATTCTAATAGAGACTTTAGCAGTGAATGGGTGCCGTCAGAATTAGAGTCCAAACAGCTGATAAAAACATCACAATAATCCACAGTAATCCAGTCCATCAGTGAACATCTGGAGAAGATAAAAGATGATTATTATGTTTTTTCAGTTTTTTGGACTCTAATTTTGACGGCACCCATGCACTGCAGAGCATCCATTGATGAGCAATTTTATTTCAAATCTGATGAAGAAACAAAATCTAAAATTTACAGAAAATGTGCAATTTTGGCTGAACTATTCCTTTTAAGAAAGCAGCTTACAGTTTAGTTGACAGGATATGAAATACAGCTCATTAAATTGAACCCATTTCTACTTCAAATTCACTCACATTTAAAACAGAAAACAAAAACAAGTTATTGTTTATCTATCAAGAAGAATGTTCTGACACAAGGCTTAACAAAACACTTCTGTTGACAAGACAGACATGGTCATTAATGCTAAAAAATGGACAATTGATTGGTCTATTATCAGTGCTAAATTAAATTGCCCTCTAACAAAACATATTTCTATAAAAAAAAATACTATACGAGAACTGATGAACCTCACTGAGCTTCCGCCGGGTGTTTAAACATGACCTCACTTCCTTCAGACGCATTAATAACACGGGTGTTAAAGCAGCGCTGATATTTATGGTTTGTGAAGTGATGGCTGACGGACCGAGAGACTGTGTGTTGCACGCTTGCAACACAGAAAGGCTTTTAACACAAACATCAGAGTGTGTGACTTCTATCTCCTATATTACAGGGACAAAAAGATGGCAATATCCCAAATCCTTGACCTTGCTTTAGATGAAAGTTTTGTGTGAGGGATAGGTTTAGGGTAAGAATATAAAGTTTAGACAGTAGAAAAGCCATTATGACTATGGAATTAACCCTTAAAACCCAGAAACACAACATGAGTGTGTGTGTGTGTGTGTGTGTGTGTGTGTCAGCTCTTGTTCTCAGACTCCCTGTGTGTGTCTCTGCACTGATTCTATCACACAGGTTCTCTTATAATGTCAGAGTAATGCAGTTGTGTGTGATAGCAAGAGCAAACCATTATGTCTCTGCGAGAAATAAGGAGATGAGATGCGAAGTGCAGAAAACAGGAAACCACACGCGCTTCACCAGCACCAGAGTCCCACAGACTCACAGCGGCTCCAGCAGAACACACTCACTGCGCGTCCCTTCATCATTCACTGAGTACAGATGGACACACTGACTCACTGTTAACACATATGCTGAAGAACACACACACTGAGACACAAACAAACACACACACACACACTCACAGACACTCAAAGAAAAAAAGAAACACACATGCATAGACAAAAACAGACGCACAGACACACACATGCACAAAAACACACACACAGACAGAGAAAAACAAACACACAGTAACTCACACAAAACACACACATACACACACACACAAAAATAAACACACACACAAACAGACAAAAAAAACACAGAGACAAACACACACACACACACACACACACACACACAAACATATCTCACACACAAAGACAGACAAAAACAAACACACAGTAGCTCACACACAAAAAACAAACAACACACACAAAAGAGAAAAAAACCGAGACTATAACAGACAGACAAACAAACAAACAAACAAACACACTCAAAGACAAAAACAAAAACACAGAAACTCCAACTCACACACTGTAACACACACACACACTCTCCCAAACACAGACACACACACACACACTCTCCCAAACACAGACACACACACACACACTCTCCCAAACACAGACACACACACACTCTCCCAAACACAAACACACACACACACACACACACTCTCCCAAACACAGACACACACACACACACACACTCCCAAACACAGACACACACACACACACACACTCTCCCAAACACAGACACACACATTGTGGCAAAAACCAGTGATTCCTACAGAGCGGCTCTGATCTGCTGGAAGCTCCATCTGTGCCACGAGTGAAGGTCACTGATCTCTTCCCTCTCAACACACACACACACACACACACACACATGCTGACCGTACAATAATCTAACACTAGATCTCACATCTGAGGGAGAAAGTGTGAGTGCTGCTGGTGCGGTCTCCAGGTCCTGCTATACAGTTGCTAAGGTGTTCTGAGCGGTTGCTAGGGTGTTTCTAATGAGTTTCTAACTTTTTTAGGTTTTTTTTTGGGGGGGGGGGGGGTTGCTGAGAGCACACAAGTCATATGTATTCAGAAGTGCAGCGTGAACATTCTGCTAAACATCTTCTTTTGTGTTTCTCAGAAGAAAATCGACATGAGAGAACTAAATGATGACAGAATCTACTACTATTAAAACTACTACATTAAGTTGATTTAAAGAAAAGAGAATATTCCTTTAATATTCAGAAAAGTGTGTGTGTGAGACATGGGCGGTGTGTGTGTGTGTGTGTGTGTGTGTGTGTGTGTCTGGGTGTGTGTGTGTGTGTGTGTGGTTGATGTGTCACTGAGCTCCATGTTTGCCCCTCACTCTTTCTGCCCTGTTGCCGTGTTGCTCCGGATCTGTGTGTCAGAATCCACCAATAGAATTCTGCCTGAAATATTTCGGCGCAGCTGATTGGTCAGTCGTGGAAGATGATATTGCTTGATGTGATGCAAAGATTGGGACATTCGTACACGCACTTTCACTGTCTTCATAATTAGAGGCTTTGCTTTGGTGATTGTCTTCAGTGATCTCAAATCAGCGAGACATTTAGTCTACGCACACTCTCACACACACACATACACATACACACACACACACACACTGAGACACACACACACACACACAGACACACACACAAGCACACACACACACACACACAGACACTCACACACACACACACACACACCCACAAACACTTACACACATGCGCGCACTCACTCACACACACACACACACACACACACACACACACACACACACACACACACACACACACACACAGATGAGTCCTGGTGTCCACAAACACACAGCGAGCACAAATCAATGAATCACTGATGCGAACTGATCAGCTGCACTGTTATCTGTGTGTGAGTGTGTGTGTGTGTGTGTGTGTGTGTGTGTGTGTGTGTGTGTGTGTGTGTGTCTTCTCTATATTGTCGAGCTGATCATGTAATATGGAGTGAGGTATGAGGTTGTGGCTGCTGCAGTGTACCATTTACCTTTTCATGTATTCCTGTTCGACCACAAATACACAACCACACACACTGCGTCAGCAACCGTGTCTAATATTATCAACGCATCTGATGGCGGTAAACTTATGGTTAAACATCTGAGCTGCTAAACAAACACCTAACCTTTGGTCATGACCCACAAACTAAAGATTTCACAAACTTAACTAGTTATCGTTATGCAATTTCAGTCAACAGCCGAGAAAGAGCATTTAACAGCTGCTGTATTATGTGCATTTAATAAATTAATCAGATCAAAAGTGACAGTAAAGATTTCAAATAAATGCCACTCTTTTGAACTTTCTATTCATCTGTGGATCCTAAAAAATAAAATGTAAAATGTGCAGCACAACTGTGTTTAACATTGATAATAATCAGAAATGTTTCTTGAGCAGATTTCTGAAGATCATGTGACACTGAAGACTGGAGGAATGATGCTGAAAATACAGCGGAGCATCACAGAAATACATTACACTTTAACACAGATTCACACAGAAAACAGTTGTTTTACATCATAATAATATTTCACTATTTTTGATGTGTTTCTGATCAAATAAATGCAACCTTCGGTGGGCAGAAGAGACTTCTTTCAGAAGCATTAGTGTAAATGTAGTTCATCTAGTTTCTGTAATTACTCTGACAGCTCTTTATAGAGATCAGAACTATCACATCCAACAGCTCAGAGAGCCACAGGCATCGTTTATAGAGAACGAGGCTTGATATCATGCAAATGTGTCACATGTCAACTGTGCAAATACAGCTTATGGAAAAAAAAGTATTTGCATCACAAAAAGCATCAGTTTTGAACATATGATATTGAATATATATTATGCATTAATAGTTTACACTGCTTTAAAACCTGGATTGTAAAGTTCTGTCTCCGTGTTGTTAGTGTAAAAAAAAAAAAAAAAAAAAAAAAAATATATATATATATATATATATATATATATATATAATTTTTTAATGGAAGCTGAAATAAAATATAAATATTAGATGAAAAACCTTAAATAATAAATTATGTAAATTAAAGTAAACAATTATGTACATTAATTATGCATTAAATAAACATGAATTTATTACAAATTACTGGCTGAAACTGAAATAAAAAACTATTTACCCTAAAAAAAAAAAGCTAAGAAAAATAACTATAATATTATTAGTGTCCCTCTTCAGCTCAATTAGAAAAAATGTTCTTAAATTAAATATTGCATTGAATATTAATCATTTTGTTGAAAAATTTGTTATTTAAATAATGTAATTTAATTGAATAAAAACACTTCACATCTTTATGTATAATGCATTATAAAAGATTTATAAAGTATGTTAACTTTGAATAATTAGAACCAAAGTTAAAATGCAATATAATATCTGAAAGTGTGTTTGTGATGTCTTTTAATGCATTATACTTTCTAAAGGTGTAACAGTGTATTATTTTGCATTATAATTTTGCAATTATTCATGCATTATAAGGTGCAGTACAAGGAATATTTAATTAATGCATTAAAATGATTTTTATAATGCATATATAATGGCTTTGATTAAAGTGTTACTTTAGGGTTTGGTTTAGTCTGTAGTCCTTATAATGAGTTTTATATCAAATAACAATATTATATGAGGTGTCCTCATTTAGTGTGTGTGTGTGTGTGTGTGTGTGTGTGTGTGTTTCATTCAAGAACAGCCCCATGGCTGTGAGGTTTTTCCATTACGATCTTTTGAACATTAGCGCTCACACAGTCACATTTCTGTTCTGATCGACCTACAGCTAAAAAGAGACGCATCCACCACCAACAGCACACTGCACCTAAAGATAAATCCACATAAATGCATAAATAGATCATAAAATCATTGGTATCTGTGGGTTTGGGACTTTTTAGGGCTTGACAGTGTGAGTATCCACTAAAAATGTTATGTATGTGAACGGTAAAATACATTCAGAAGCATGCAAAAAATAAATAAATACAGTAAATAAAAAATGCCAATTTAAAATAATTTTAAATTATTCATTTAAAGACTTAAAGGAATTGCAATATAGCCAACAATCAATAAACACCATGCATTTATGCCAAAAGATCGCTTATAATTTATATATATAATTATGACAATGTTTATTTATGTTGTGTTTATAGTTTAATATTTTGTAGATGGTTGTAGTGAAGCATTGACATTTCAAAATAAGAGTCCTATAAATAATGCCGCCCCCCACCCGCCCCTAAAAAAAATGCCTTGAAAAATGTTCACTTAAAAATTGCTAGTACGTTTCATAAGCAGTTACAGTACAAAGAATCACCGAAACGCACTTTGAATTAAACGTGAAATTTTGAAAGACTGAAATATTCTTTTCTTTTTTACAGTATATTTTGGGCTTGATGTTTAATTATTTGATACCTTTTCATTGCATCCTTACCTTCCTTTTTTATCGTGCTCCTAAAATACTCAACTGCTTATGTATTACAAATCTATATCATTTAGCCATTAGAACATCTTTGTTTTAATCCATTTGATCATTTCTGTAATGATTGCATGAGCATTTAGAGTTTTAACTTGCTGGTAAAGAAGGTGCAATGAACTTTGACAGCACTTTATAAAAGTAGGGCAGCAACTAACCTGACGTTTCAAGTTTAGTAGTTTTTTAAAAATGTTTTATGGCATATTTCCTCTTCCTGTTTATATGGGAACTGAGGCAGAAATTCATATGTGATTTAGCTTGAAGAAACACAATGCAGAAAGCTCAGTCAGTGAAATAAACCTGAAATCACAGGCCATGACTGTGACTAACATGTCATGCAGAATATGCTTAAATAATATAAGAGATAACAAGCATTGTTTATCTCAGTTTCATGTCATGAAACGAACCGGATGGACAAAGGCAGAAAAACAGCAGGCGTTCTAAAAGGAGGATAAAGCCACAGTCAAACTGAAACTAACAGCCGAGGAAATGCTGCAAGAAATAATCTGCTTCATTCATGGGATTTTCAGAAAGAAAGCGTTTATGCACCAGATTTATGACAGAGTGACTTTTCAGCAAAGTGCATTTGCTTTGTCCTCCAATCATGATGTTTCATGTCTCTCACGGCTCGATGGTTCCTCTCTGACTGGAAGTGAGACGATATCATCATCATCATGTCACCAAATGCAACAATTCAAGAAATATTCAACCAGAAAACCCATATCAGTCGAGTGTGCATATGAAGATTTCGAGAGAGAGAGAGCTTAAAAATACTAGATAACATCAAAATCTGAAAAAGGCACATTGTTTAAGAAGCACAATGAATAAATGTTTACTATAACATGCACCTATTGTAGTTTATTGTAAGTAAATTACTCAACAATTTCCATAAACTATTAAAACAGTTCACTTAGAGACTACATGTACAGTTTTTACTTAAATAATATGTACACTTTATAATAACATTTAGTTTCTGCTAACTAGGCAATGCAAAATACATATGATTAAGTAGGAATGATTACGTAATTACTAAAGCAATGCTTTATTTCTATATAGGGCATGCACATGATGGATGTTTTTATCTATGCTATTTGTTTATATATAACACCTTTTTTTTAGAGTTGCATACATTTCTTTGTACTATGATTAGTTAATGACCATGCATGTGTTTATTTATGAGCTGGGATGCTGTGCGCGTGGCTTACCGGTAGCTGCATGTGCACGCGCGCTGTATTCCAGGTGTCGGTGAAGCGGACTGCGCTCGAGCTCAAACTCTCAGAGCGGGGCGTGGCTGTTTGGGTGCTGTCACGTGACACATAACAGCCAACCAGAGAGCGGCTTCATAAACCAGAGTTATTATTTTACTCCTGCCCTAGTTGGATTATTGGTGCACTGTGATGCTTTGACAATATTGCTAATTAAGCCTGAAAACTGTCCTCTTTTGTTTTTTCTGATAAAAAATTATTAATAAGTAATGTTTAAATAATTATGTTTAATATACATGTCCATGCTTTGAGGATAAAAATAGAAAAATAATAAGGCGATATTAGGTGTATGAATAAATGTTAGTACATACATAAATATCATATAGTGAAAAAACAGAATTAAAAAATAAATAAAAAATAGAAAGAAATTTCATGAGAAACCAAAGGACAAAATACATTTATTGTTGTTTTTTTTGTTTGTGTACAAAAGACCAAAGATTTATAATTTTCTTGGAATTCTTTCAGTTAGTTGCACTGATAATAAAAGTGTAAAGAACAAATTGCTAGAAAATAATGTAAAAGATAAGTTTACGTTAGTCATCTCCGAAGTTTGGACCAAAATTAAATATAAATAATTAAAATATAAATACTGATATAAATCCAAATTCCATTTCCACTGAGAGGTGAAATTTTTAGAATTATGAGTGATGTTGCTTAAAAATAAAACATTGAATAATCGTGCGCACTGATTAGGCCATTGACCAATTATATACCGGCGTTCAGCTCTTTGACCAATGAGATTAACGCCACCTTGACGGAAGTTTCACGCCTACACTTATGGGTATTGTAGTCTTCCGCCAGCACGAGTTCAATGCGGTTATGAAGAACGATCGACAATTAAAAACTACAATTTCCTGTGATGC
Source organism: Carassius gibelio (assembly GCF_023724105.1). NCBI lineage: Eukaryota > Metazoa > Chordata > Actinopteri > Cypriniformes > Cyprinidae > Carassius > Carassius gibelio. The sequence continues at coordinate 1,240,440 of NC_068401.1, forward strand.
GGCCATGTGGTTTGACGCGTTTGGTTACATCAGCGTAATACTCGATTCACACACCGATTCAGTTCAATGAACTCGTTTCCAGCTGTGTCTGTCTGACCTGTCAAAGTAGATTCATTCAGGAGAATCCTAAAGTGACAGAGGGCCAAATGAAAGTGTATATCTCCGACGGAAACCCGCACTGTATTAAAGTGCTGGCGGCGCTGGAACTCACTGGAGTGAAATGTGACACAGAAGTGGTCAGCCACGAGGGTGAGAGACATTATCAGACTTTCTGTTGATGTTCTGCTGTTGACAGCCAGATGTCCGGTCTGACCGATAATAACACGCTTTTGATGGAAACGCACCTATCTCTGAATATAGTAAACAAAGAAGTCCCACAGTATTTAACATTATAATACTATATACACCATAAATGTGACCCCTAGAGCACAAAACAAATCATTAGGGTTATTGTTTTTTTCGAAATTGAGATTTATGCATCATCTAAAAGCTGAATAAATCATAAATCTCTCCATTGATATGTGGTTTGTTAGGAGTCCAATATTTGTCTCAGATACAACTATTTGAAAATCTGGAATATGAGGGAGCAAAAAAATAAATAAAGAAAATCATCTTTAAAGTTGTTCAGATTAAGTTCTTAGCAATGCATATTACTAATCAAACTTGAAGTTTTGATATATTTACTGTAGGAAACTTACTAAATATCTTCATGGAACATGATCATGACTTAATATCCTAATGATTTTTGGCATAAAAGAAAAAAAATTATATTTTGACTCACACAATGTATTGTTGTGTATTAAAATATACCCCAGAGATTAAGACTGCTTCTGTGCTCCAGAGACACATATTTGTATTTATGTTAATACTACAGTATGTATTAAAGCACCATGTTGTTACTGTGGTAGATTCTGGTAGTGTTGTATTGCTCAGTGTGTTTTGTGCTTTGACGTGTGTTTCTTCGTGTATTCGCCGAACAGAGAGAGTGGTCCCTCACTTCACTCACCCTGTGTTACCCGTCCTGTTGTTACCCGACGGCCAGCATCTCTTCAGCCCCAACAGCATCTGCCAGTGAGAGCCCGACCGCACTTACATTACTATCTTTACACTTTGATGAAGACGTTTTTTGGGGGGGTAGTAAATGCCTGTAATATACTTTTATCTTTGTTTAACGTTGTTTCCCCCATCTTCTTAGAACAATATGTATAAATTAATAGTTTATTTGCAAAAACAGATAAATCATGTTTTTTATGTTAGTTAACTGTATTTATGTAAGATAATAAGAATAATCCAAGTGCCATTTGATTCAAATTAATTGGAATGCACATGATTTTTTCACATGATTTTTTAAAAATGTTTTATATATATTTATATAAAAAAAGTATTTGGTTTCATAATATATGTGTGTTTGCTGTGTATATTTATTGAAAAAAACAATTATATATATATAAAATACACAAATGTAGACGTACAAAAAATAATATCGCTAGTCACTAGGAAATGCACTGCTATAATTACTAGCAAATGAAACTATGGCTCAAGATAAAATGTAAATGAATGTATGTTATTTCCACAGATACCTGTTCGACATCAGTAGTCAAAACGCGACTGACGCAACTAATCAGTGGCTGGAATGGGAAGCAACCAATTTACAGGTGACTATGGCAAAGATTAATAACGCATATGACAACACAGATTATTATTATAATTGGGTAACTGCAACAGATTACCTTTACAGCACTCTGTGTTGCATGCAAAGTTAACTTTTACAATAAGTGCATCAGATAAAATAGTTAAGGCTCAAATTGACTTTGACAAACACGTTCAGGATTAGTTTCTATTTTGCATATATATGCATTCTGCATGTTCACACACGAGTGATTTATGCTTATGCATAAGATTTATGCACTTTAATATTTCCATGCATTTTGATTTAATGGTTTAAACATAAACTAACTAATAAACTGAATGTGATGCATGTTTGTCCATCAGAAAATCATGCCATCATTTATTATGAACTATTTGCGTTTTAAATAATACCTTTAAAATGCTTTCATTCAGAGTGACTCAAACTGCATAAATAATTTCAATGTGAAAAGTTTCATTAATTAATAAAAAAAAATATATAAAGATGATTAAAATATGACTAGCTGTGGATGAAGCAATATTCAAATCAATAAATGTATGAATTTAAACATTCATATTAAATGTATGTAAATATGTACTGTTAATAAATGTGTGTGTGTGTGTGTGTGTGTGTATAAATTATTCATTTATTATAGATATTCATATCTAAATAATCAACATTAAGTCTGTTTATCGTGAAACTAATACATTCAGTTAAAAAGTATAAAGATGGAATAAACAATATATAAAAACACATTTAGTTCATTAGTACTATTGAAGAAATCTGATCTGTTTGGTTGATTTTGATTGACAAATATACATTACATTATGTTTATTTGTTAAAACTGTGTAATCCAAATGAATTGGAGTTTTATATGTAATTCAAACACAACAATCTTAAATGTAAGTATTTGTTTGAGTGTTTCTGTAGAAAGTCATTGATTTATAGTGTGTGTGTGTGTGTGTGTGTGTGTGTGTGTTTAGCCAGCAGTGCTGCAGTCTCTCCACATGGTGGCGCTGCAGGGGAAACATGTCGAAGCGGCCGCTGTGATGAAGGAGCCACTGAACTGGCTGGAACAGAGTCTGAGCAAGAAAAACACACCGTTCCTTACAACAGTGAGTCCAGTTCATCATAAAGACACACATCTAAGACTGAGACAGGATTCGGAAAACATTCAATAAACTCATGAGAATGTATAAGGGATAACAGTACAATAATGCATAGAGTCAGATTATTGACCCCTTACTCAAATCAGGCTGTTCTGAGATTCTTGTCAGAATGACGTAGTTTTGCACAGGCCCCTCCCACGATATAGTTGATTGACAGGGTCGTCTTATGAGTGAACTGTGAGCTGTCCTTAATTTTTCAGACTCTGGCATCCACCAATACGTTTTTCTGTTTGGCCGATGTGTTTGAGGTGGGACTTTTATTTTGATGCCATTGAGAGCAGTAGTGCCTGAGCACACATTTTGAACATAATTTAAGCTGTAAAACCAAGGAATTAAAATGCATACAAAAAAGTATTATAACAAGTGCTTTAATATTATTAGGAATAGAAAGGCAAACATTGTAATACTTTCTCGTTTGATGAGAGCATTAGGCAAATACACATTTATATAATTTAAACAAATCTTTGGAAATGTCAGTGCCGTCAAAATAAACACGTGTGCCAAACAGAAAAACTTATCAGCCGATATTTGAAAGAAAAAAGCCAAATATCAGGCAATATATATCGGGGGGGCCACTAAATTAGTAGGGCTGTTGAAATAATCAATATATAGCCGTCAAAATAAGAGTCCCACCTAGAACTCATCAGCCAAGCAGCAAAACATATCGGCCAATTCCGATATTTGAAAAATTCCAAATATCGGCCGATATATCAGTCAACCACTAATCCTGTTTACTTCCTTTTCGACTAAATTTTTATTAAATATTACTTCGTGAAAAATGCCTTGTCTTCCAAATTAAAACTGTAGTATGTTTATTTTACCCAATTATTTTTTATCCATTTTCAAATTATTTCAAATTTCGTAAATATGAATAAATTAAACAATTATATCGGCTTTATATCCAATATATCGGTATCAACCACTACTACTAATAACAAGACATAAAGAAAACATTCCTGTAACCTAAAGCATCCACCTGATGTGTTTCAGGAGGCTGTGTCAGTTGCAGATATCGTCCTGTGGGCGGCGCTGTATCCTCTCCTGTCTGACTCTGGTTTTGATGCTGGTAAGAGTTCAATCCTCTGTTGATCTGCTCAGACTGCAGGACTCGTATCTGATGAGGTTGTCCTCTGCAGGTGAGCTGCGGTCTGTGCGTGGCTGGTTCGAGCGTGTCGGCGGTCTCAAGGCGTGTCAGACGGCCGCTCACAGAGTCCTGCAGGGTAAAGGTGTTGAAGCCTTGAAGACTTTCCTCCAGAAACTGCCAGCCACACAAACACAGCGCCGGGACAGTCCCACCAACGCCAACGAGGTGCACAGGAATCCAAGCATTGATTATATACTACTGTTCTTTAGGTGTTTGAGACATTTGTGAGATGTTTGTGAGGCGTTTGAGATGTTTGCAAGATTTTTTATTTTTATTTTTGTAAGACGTCTGTGAGATGTTTGTCAGATGTCTGTAAGATGTCCGTGAGATGTTAGTGTGATGTTCGTGAGATGTCTGTGAGACGTTTATAAGATGTTTGTAAGACGTCTGTGAGATGTCTGTGAGATGTTTGTCAGATGTCTGTGAGACGTTTGTAAGACGTTAGTACGTTTGATGTCTGTGTGATGTCCGTGTAATGTTAGTGTGATGTTCGTGAGATGTCTGTGAGACGTTTATAAGATGTCTGTAAGATGTCCGTGAGATGTTAGTGTGATGTTCGTGAGATGTCTGTGAGACATTTATAAGATGTTTGTAAGACGTCTGTGAGATGTCTGTGAGATGTTTGTCAGATGTCTGTGAGACGTTTGTAAGACGTTAGTACGTTTGATGTCTGTGTGATGTCCGTGTAATGTTAGTGTGATGTTCGTGAGATGTCTGTGAGACGTTTATAAGATGTCTGTAAGATGTCCGTGAGATGTTAGTGTGATGTTCATGAGATGTCTGTGAGACGTTTATAAGATGTTTGTAAGACGTCTGTGAGATGTCTGTGAGATGTTTTTCAGATGTCTGTGAGACGTTTGTAAGACGTTAGTACGTTTGATGTCTGTGTGATGTCCGTGTAATGTTAGTGTGATGTTCGTGAGATGTCTGTGAGATGTTTGTCAGATGTCTGTAAGACGTCTGTGAGATGTGTGTGAGATGTTTGTCAGATGTCTGTGAGACGTTTGTAAGACGTTAGTACGTTTGATGTCTGTGTGATGTCCGTGTAATGTTAGTGTGATGTTCGTGAGACGTCTGTGAGATGTTTGTCAGATGTCTGTAAGATGTCCGTGAGATGTTAGTGTGATGTTCGTGAGATGTCTGTGAGACATTTATAAGATGTTTGTAAGACGTCTGTGAGATGTCTGTGAGATGTTTGCCAGATGTCTGTGAGACGTTTGTAAGACGTTAGTACGATGTCTGTGTGATGTTCGTGTGATGTCTGTGAGATCTCTGTGAGATGTACGTAAGATGTTTTTTAGATGTTCGTGAGATGTTCTCTTGATGTTCTTTATATGTTTGCGAGACGTTTGTTAGATGTTAGTGTGATGTCTGTGAGATGTTTGTAAGATATATGTGAGATGTTAGTGTGATGTCTGTGAGATGTTCATGAGATGTCCTCTTGATGTTCTTTATATGTTTGCGAGACGTTTGTGTGATGTCTGTGAGATGTTTCTAAGATATCTGTGAGATGTCTGTGAGATGTTCATGAAATGTCCTCTTGATGTTCTTTATATATTTGCAAGACGTTTGTGTGATGTCTGTGAGATGTTTCTAAGATATCTGTGAGATGTCTGTGAGATGTTCATGAAATGTCCTCTTGATGTTCTTTATATGTTTGCGAGACGTTTGTTAGATGTTAGTGTGATGTCTGTGAGATGTTTGTAAGATATATGTGAGATGTTAGTGTGATGTCTGTGAGATGTTCATGAGATGTCCTCTTGATGTTCTTTATATGTTTGCGAGACGTTTGTGTGATGTCTGTGAGATGTTTCTAAGATGTCAGTGAGATATTCATGAGATGTCCTCTTGATGTTCTTTATGTGTTTGCGAGACGTTTGTGAGATGTTAGTGTGATGTTCGTGAGATGTTTTCTTGATGTTATTTATATGTTTGTGTGATGTCTGTGAGATGTTCGTGAGATGTTTGTAAGATGTCTGTGAGATGTTTGATGTTCCTGAGATGTCTGTGAGATGTTCATGAGATGTCCTCTTGATGTTCTTTATGTGTTTGTGAGACGTTTGTGAGATGTTAGTGTGATGTTCGTGAGATGTTTGTAAGATGTCTGTGAGATGTTCATGAGATGTCCTCTTGATGTTCTGTATACGTTTGCGAGACGTTTGTGTGATGTTTGTGAGACATTCGTGGGATGTTTGTTAGATGTCTGTAAGATGTTTGAGATGTTCTTTAGGTCATGTACGCTGTTTAACTGTGTGACGTGTGGTTTGTCAGGCTGGAGACGGCGAGCATGTGATGACAGAGGAGGAGATTGAAGAAGCTGCTCAGGTCTGGTCTGAAGGACTCAAAGCTTCTCCTGCGGTCACAGAGAGGAAACACCCGATGTACGACTATAACCTCATCACTGCAGATTCAAGCCCTCTCAGCTGGTGTTCACTCAGTGACTTTAATGTGTGTTTTTCTCAGTCTCCCTCAGAAGGGAAAGAGAAACGTGCTGCTCACCAGCGCTCTGCCGTATGTCAACAACGTGCCGCACCTGGGAAACATCATCGGCTGTGTGCTCAGCGCTGACGTGTTCGCCAGGTAACGCCGCTCTCGGATTCATCAGTCACTTATTTAACCCTCCTAATGCATTCTGGTCCGTTATGCCCCGGAAAAGATGTGTAAACATTTCTAAAAGAAAAAAAAAGTCAGTATTTTAGTACAAAACTTTGCAAATGCTTTCATGTATTATTTTTTCAGATGTTTTACAATTATTTCTTAATATGGCAGTATA
>NC_068401.1:1252152-1299652 GCF_023724105.1 Carassius gibelio
AAGTTTTGTTACTTGAAATAAAATTTTAACTAAAATTAAATAATAAACACACATTTAGTTAGTTTCTTGTTTTAATTTAACTTTGCATTCTAAAATAATAACTAGAATTGAAAATCAAATCAGAATGAATTAAAAATATATAGAACAATATAAAGAACAAAATTACTAAAATTAAACAAAAATGTTACATTTTGATATATACGAATATAATAGTATCTCAATGATGCTAAAATGAAATAAATATTAATAAAAACCATATAGAGATATTAAAATGCAAAACAATAACTACTGAAAATTTTGAAAAATACAAAAATCTAAATAAGAAAAAAATATGGAAATAAATACAGATTCAAAATATTAATAAAAATATAGCAGTTTCTCAATTATACAAAAATAATACTAGAATTTTGTCTATTTAAAGACTTAAATTTTACATTTTTAAAGATAACATGTTTTTCATTCATTAACTATTTTAATTTGGAAATTGCTTGTGTATTTCACAAATAATAACAAAGAAACAGCAAGTAACATTGAATTATATTTACATTCAACAGAGGTTTTTATCCAAAAGAGCGATGAAATACAATATATCATTATATTATTACAATATATAACCAATATATATCATTATCTCGCATTTTTAACAAATCTCAGTTAACTTAACGCAGCAAACACATGGCAATTTGTGTTTTTTTTATTGCATAGTAAATAAAAAGAAAACCGATTGAACAGAAAAAGGCCTTTTTTTTCTTTTTGTTAATTGTTCAATAAATAAAAAGATTAGAGAAGCTAGTTTTTTTTAAAGAGAACAGACATTAAAGTTTAAAAGAGGCTTCTTTTTTAAAGACTAGAATTAGAATAGAGTTGTGCTAGAGTTGTGTGTGAGCGTGTGATGCTCTGTGTGTCCTGCAGGTGGAGCTCTATAACTTCATGGCGAAGGACAACGTTCCCTTCCACAGCGTAGTGTTCCCTTGTTCACTTCTCGGAGCTCAAGACAACTACACACTAGTCAATCACCTCGTCGCTACGGGTGAGACCTGATCAGATCAATCACAGAACATGAACACATACAGAAGACTGATGATAATCTGATCGAATATGCACATGCATGGTCTAGTAAATAAGGTTTTGAAAGAAGTCAGACTCTCTCTGTTTGATCAGAAATACAGTCAAAATAGTGAAATATTATTGTGATTTAAAACAACTGTTTTCTGTGTGAATCTGTGTTAAAGTGTAATTTATTTCTGTGATGCTCCGCTGTATTTTCAGCATCATTCCTCCAGTCTTCAGTGTCACATGATCTTCAGAAATCAGAATAATATGATGATTTACTGCTCAAGAAACATTTCTGATTATTATCAATGTTGAACAAAGTTGTGCTGCACAATATTTATGTGGAAATTGTCATGCATTTAGGATTCAACCACAAAGATCTGAACAGCAGAATAAAAACATTCTAATATTTAATAATAATAATAATAATAATGATGATTGTTGTTGTTTGTTTTCACGTGCTCAGAATACTTGAATTACGAGGACACCAAGTTCTCGAAGAGCCGCGGCGTGGGTGTGTTCGGGGACATGGCTAAAGACACGGGGATCCCGTCAGACGTCTGGCGCTTCTATCTCCTGTATCTGCGTCCCGAGGGACAGGACTCGGCCTTCTCCTGGAGCGACATGGCCCTCAAAAACAACTCGGAGCTCCTCAACAACCTCGGGAACTTCATCAACAGGTGCGTGCTGCTGGAGAGAGAGTTATTACAGGATCATCTTCTGTGCTACATTAAACACACACACACACTTACACACGCACACACACACACACACTCACTCACTCACTCACACACTCACACCAGACACAGACACACTTACACACACACACACACACACACACACACACACACAGACACACTTACACACACACACACACTCACACAGACACACTTACACACACACACACTCACACTCACACACAGACACACTTACACACACAGACACACTTACACACACACACACACACACACTCACACAGACACACTTACACACACACACACACACACACACACACACTCACACTCACATGTGCACACACTCAGTCTCTTTCTCACACACACACACACAAACAAACACACACATACGCACACACACACACACACACACACTCACACACACACACTCTCTCTCTCTCACACACACACACGCACAAACTCACTCACATGTACATACATTCTCACTTACACACACACACACACACACACACACTCTCTCTCTCTCACACACACACACGCACAAACTCACTCACATGTACATACATTCTCACTTACACACACACACACACACACACACTTACTCTCACACACACTTATTCTCACTCACATGCACACACTCACTCTCTCTCTCTCTCACACACACACTCACATGTACACACACAAACACACACTCACATGTAAACACAATCTCTCATACACACACACTCAGTCTCTCTCTCTCACACACACACACACACACACACACACACACACTGAACTAAAACACAGAATAACTGACATACAAACAAACTTTTCCTCAAGGTTATGATCTACAAAATTTGAGATCAGTTTTCAGTTCAGTTCAGCCTCAGTTTATTTGTAGATGTAATGTGCAGAAATAGAAATATAGATCTTTTTAAATGAATACATGCTTTTGCATCTTGATTGATCAGATTTCAATAATTTGATCAGTGTCTCTGCAGCACAGAAGCAGTCTTCAGTAGCACAGGTTTATCTGTAGCAATAGACAACAATTCATTGAATGGGTCAAAATTTATATTACTTTTTTTTGTTTTTCAAAAATCATCAGGATATTAAGTAAAGATCATGTTCCATGAAGATATTTAGTACCTTTCCTACCATAAATATATCAACACTTAATGTTTGATTAGTAAAATGCATTGCTAAGAACTTCATTTGAACAACTTTTAAGATGATTTTCGCAATATTTCTCGAAATCTCAGATTTTTTTTCTCCCTCAGATTAAAGCATAAAAATAAAACACAAAACTTGATACTGAATACTTGATTTTTTACTAAAATTTAAACCAATATAGAAATGAATTAAAAAATTAAAGACATGCATTAAAAATTTTTTTAATAAAAATGACATCGCAATTAATTAAACTTTAATGTTAAAGCAAATGTTTAAAATATGAAAATATAATCTGATTCAAAATATGAATAAAAACTTTAATAGTATCAGTGACACAAAAATTTATTACATTTATTTAAAATGTATTTAAATTTTTTAATTCATAAATTTAATTTAAAATGACACTGACGTGAAGTAAAAAATTTTATTTACCGTACTTTGGTTTTATTTTTGAAATCAATGATTAACTTAAACTAATATATCTTCATAGGTTCTCAAAGCAAAATGCATGCACATACACTCAAGCTTCTGCATGCAACATAAAAACTCAATTAAACTATCGAGCATCTGTTTATAAAATACTAAGCGTTCTTCTTCTGTTTAAATCTGAATTGCACCTGTAGTCCTCTGAAAGCAGGTTGAGTTCTCTGCCGCTGGTCTCTCCTCAGAGCCGGGATGTTCGTGAGTAAGTTCTTCCACGGTCGTGTTCCTGAGATGCTCCTGAATGAAGACGACAAGCGGCTCATCGCTCAGGTCCGCTGGGAGCTCAAGCAGTACATCCAGCTGCTGGATAAAGTCAGGTCCGTTACCCACAATTCTGCACTTCACAGATCCAGGTGATCAGTATCAGGGAATATTAAGCCTCTAATGACATTTGTCTGGCTCTGTGCAGCTCTATAATATTTCAGCAGGCAGTAATTCCTCTATAAATCAGAGTTAGCAGGAAATATATCAGGTCATTGGTGGTTCACAAACTCAGAATAGCTCAGAAAATCGGTGGATAGAGTGATGCTTAAAATCCTTAACCCCAGACACTTCTGGTATAAACTCTGTTTTTTTTCTTCTCTGGTCACTTTAGAGATTTGGGACTATCACTTTTCATGAGGTGTTTTTTCCCCTTCAGATTTGTGAAAAAAAACATAAAAGTCTGTAAAAAAAAAAAAAAAAAAAAAGAAAAAAGAAGAAGAAATCTCACAAAAAATAAAATAAAAAAAATATATATTACATAAAAAATTCCTTATATATATATATATATATATATATAAGGAATTTTTTATGTAATATATATATTTTTTTTGAGCATATATACACACACACACATAAATATACTTTTTCTTTTAAAATATATTTTTGTGAAAGAAAAAAATATATATATATATTTATAAAAATGTAAATATGATACATTTATCCAAATTTATTGTAACAAAGTAACAACATGTGTACATAAATACTGTAATGTCTTAATAGTGCACATGTGTAAAGACATGAGTGATTTCATCATGTTTTTGTTTTTGTATGTCTGGGCTGTTTGTTCAGGATCCGTGACGCTCTGAAGTGCATCCTGAATATTTCTCGTCACGGGAATCAGTACATCCAGGTTAACGAGCCCTGGAAGAAGATCAAAGGAGGAGACGGTGACAGGCAAGTCATGTGACACGTGATCACGCCGTTAACAAAATCTGAATAAAACATTATTTCTAAACGGAGAAAAAAAAACATTATTGGAGAGCTTGAGCACACAGTAATTCTCACTCTCTCATTTTGAGTTTGTATTTTATGGAGCTGTGTTTCCACCACTGAATAACAAATAAAAATAAGTGCAATTTATTAATTTATTTTAAATCTGTTGTGACTTTTTTCCCCTGACTTTTTCTCCCTAGAATTGCATGATATAAACTCACAATTACATTTTACAAAGTCATCATAGAGAGATAAATAGTTGCAATTACCTTGATTTTTTTTTTTTCGTGTTGGAAATGGGTTTTATGTGTTCGCTTGATGTTTGCATGTTTTTGCAAGAAGTTATAGCGTGTCTTTGTGATGTTAGTGTGATGATAGCATGTTTTTGTGTGATGTTTGCGTGATTATAGCGTGTATGCGTAATGACAGAGTGCATTTGCGTGTGATGTTAGTGTGCATTTGTGTGATTTTACAGTAATGTCGTTAGCGTGTGTTTGCATGATATTAGCATGCGTCTGCGTGATGTTTGCATGCGTTTGTGTGATGTTAGCATGCATTTGCATGTGTTTAACATGTGTTTGGGTGATGTTAGCATGCGTTTGCGTGATGTTAGCGTGTGTTTGCGTGATGTAAGCATGCATTTGTGTGATGTTAGTATTTGTTTGCTTGTTGTTAGCATGCATTTGCATGTGTTTAACTTGTGTTTGGGTGATGTTAGCATGCGTTTGCGTGATGTTAGCGTGTGTTTGCGTGATGTTAGCATGCATTTGTGTGATGTTAGTATTTGTTTGCGTGATGTTAGCATGCATTTGCATGTGTTTTACATGTGTTTGCATGATGTTAGCGTGCGTTTGCATATGTTTAACTTGTGTTTGTGTTTGCGTGATGTTAGCATGCGTTTGCGTGTTTAGCGTGTGTTTGCGTGATGTTAGCGTGCCTTTGCTTGTGTTTAGCATGTGTTTGCATGATGTTAGCATGCGTTTGCGTGTTTAGCGTGTGTTTGCATGTGTTTAACGTGCGTTTGCGTGATGTTCGCGTGCGTTTATGTGTGTTAGCTTGCATTTACGTGTATTTGCGTATTTAGCGTGAAGTTTGCGTATGATTGCATTATGTTAGCCTGTGTTTGCGTGATGTTTGTGTGATGTTTGCGTAATGATAGTGTTTGTTTGTGCCACAGGCAGCGGGCCGGGACAGTGACGGGTGTGTCGGTGAACGTAGCATGTCTCCTGTCGGTCGTGCTGGAGCCGTACATGCCGTCTGTCAGTCAAACCATCTGCCAGCAGCTGCAGGCTCCGCCCACCTGCGTCAGCACAATGCTGCAGAACACGGGGACCTTCATCTGCTCTCTGCCCGCAGGACACTGCATTGGCACGGTACTAACTCCATAAACTTAATATTTAATATGATTGGTTTAATATTAGGTGTCATAAGGTGTGAGAAAAAACAGCGTAAAAATAAATATTAACAACATTAACTTTTCGTTCATTTTATTTGAATCAATATATTAATTTTTTTTTACCTCTCCTGCAGGTCAGTCCTTTGTTCCAAAAGCTGGAGAACGAACAGATCGAGGTTCTGAGGAAGAGATTTGGAGGACAACAGGTCTGTAAAAGACATTCCTCCATTTAATAATCAGCGTTTTCTGGATGAAACTGCAAAATTGTGGTCTTCCAGGTCAGATATGCTTATTAAAAGTAAATAAAGAAAGAAATAATTTATAACACTTTTATATATATTATTATTACAATTAGAAATGTATTAAAGAATTAAATAAAATTATTTTTCAGTTTGCTCATATATATGAGAAATTACTCTCAAAAGATAATTTAAAGTCTGGCCTTTATCAAATTATTTAAAAAAATCCTTTAAGTTTCTGAGCATTATTCTGAATTATCCTTTTTTTAAAGCAGTAGTTTATGTATTAGCCATTTCATTTTTCTGCTTCGTTTTTTTTTCTGGTACAAGCTTGTATTTAATTCATACAATCAATAAGCACAAGGACAAAAATGTGTTTATAACATTACTTTACATAACGAAACTCACTGGACAAGAGATACAAGAAAGATTCGTTATATCAGAAGGAACGAATGGATCTGATGAAGATATTGTCTTCGCTTGTTTGTCTGATTGTGTGATTTAATCTGCTCTTTCTCAGGCAGAAGAGAGTGTTAAAGTGAAGGTAGGTGTGCGTGTGATGCTTTGTGTCTCTGTTTTCACTAGAACTGACTGTGAAATCGATTCAGTGATGATGTCTGTATTTAAAGAGCCTCAGCTCTGGATCAAAGCCCTTCGCTGGCAGTCGCTCGCGCACAATCTGCCTCTGAGCACAAACAACATCTGAAAGACAACAAACCACATTTTAGATTCATTATAACCTTTATTTAAAAAAAACGATGAGCTGCTCAATACCTGCATGTACTAACTTATTAATCGTGTGTGATTTGTGATGAGCAAATGTTATTTTGTTGTATTTTTATTAATAATGGAATTATGTCATATAATTATTAAATTACATTTTTAAAGATAAAAAAAATGCATGCATTTTTTTGTTAGGAATTAAAAATATCTAATGGAATTACATTATATTTAAGATAAAAAAAATAAATGCATGCATTTTTTTTGTTAAGAATTAAAAATATCTAATGGAATTACATTATATTTAAGATAAAAAAAATAAATGCATGCATTTTTTTTGTTAAGAATTAAAAATATCTAATGGAATTACATTATTTTTAAGATGCATGTGTTTTTGTTAATAGTTAAAATATTTCCTATTATTCCCATTATTCTATTATTATTATTAATTAATTCTATTTTCAAGATAAAAAAGAAAATGCATGTACAATATTTTTTGTTAGTAGTTAAAATAGTTCCTATTATTATTATATTTTCAAGATGTATTTATGCCTTATGCATTGAGTTGCATGAATGCATTAAAAACAAATGCATGTATAATTTTGTGGCTTTAATTGATTTCCTTTTTCATTCTGAAGCATGCACACATGATATATTATTTGAAATATTATACATTTTTTTCTATTTCTAGACTCCGAGTTCCAGCAGCGCTGCAGTCGAGACCAAACCCAGATCTGGTGCGGCGCAGGACACAGATCCAGAGAGAGTCAAACAGCTGACGGCTTTAGTGGCAGAACAAGTACGTACACACACACACACACACACACTGCTATGTGAATATATGAGAAATATTGAGAAAATCATCTTTAAAGTTGTTCAAATCAAGTTCTTAGCAATGCATATTACTAATCAAAAATGAAGTTTTGATATATTTACGATAGGAAGTTTACAAAATATCTTCATGGAACATGTTCTTTAATATCCTAATGATTTTTGTCATAAAAGAGAGATGTATAATTGTGACTCATACAATGTATTGTTGTCTATTTCTACAAATATACGTCTGTGACACTGATGACTGCTTCTGTGCTGCAGGGACACAGATGTCAAATAAAAATACTGAAATAACTGTTTATACATTTGTTCTTGGCTTTTCAGTGTTATTTACGGTAATATACACTAGTGTATGGTTCAAGCGTCCGTATGCCGCCTTTTTGTCTAAAAAACTTGCTTTAGTAGCTGCATGTATTGGCGATTTTATTATATATATATATATATACATTTTTCTAATTTGATTCTTGTTAATTGCTCTCACTTTAGTTAATTCTTTAGTAATTGCATATTTTTACAGTGCCATGAACACACTGACATTGTGATGAATATTTTCTCTCTTTAAATGAAAGCCTTTAAGTGTTGAGTTAAATGAAGATGTGATGTTTGGGTTCGATGCAGGTGTGTTGAACAGTTATTAGTGCTGGTTTCTGATTAATCGCTGTGTGTTTGTGTTCCAGGGAAATAAAGTTCGAGTCCTAAAAGCTCAGAAAGCGGAGAAGTCTGTCATTGAGAAGGAAGTCGTGACGTTACTGGATCTCAAAAAACAACTTTCTCTTGCGGAGGGCAAGAACCCGGAGCCGGCCGCTCAGAAAGGAAAGAAGAAATAAAAAACTGATCATCGAGGAATAATTTCTGAAACCGTATTGAACTAAATACAACAAATCATTTTTAAAATGCAATGGAGTCTATTAAATTATCTTTTTAAAATGCATTAAATCCAATGTTTCTCACTGTTTCGTGTTACTCCAAAACAACCCTATTTTATTCAAACACTCAATAAAGACAAAAAACATCAAAGAGTCATTTTAAGATTTTAATAACAAAATGAGTGTAATACAATTCCATATTCGGCTAAATAAAATTCAGATAAAAATGTTTCTACTCTAATACATTATTTGGGCATGCAGGTTTACTGTAACTACAGTACAAGGTGAATCATGGCATGGTGATTATGGGATACACGTATAGAAAAATAGAAATGATCAGAGGCAGAGAGTATGTTATAAACCACTAGCTCTAAAAATTCTGAGAAAAAAGTGAGAGCAAAATCCCTACGGATATCCATTCATAATTTCATCTGAACACACACACACACACACACACACACACACACACTTAGAGGCCTCGGGTCGATGGTGAGAAACGCTCACAATTGTTCACTATAACAGTCCTGAGCTACTAATCTCTGTCAGCGAGGAGTGGTTTTACACGATTAAAGCCCTTGGTGAATGAAACTGGCTGCTACAATCACGTCTCTGATACAATCAGCTCTTTATCATCACAGTTCTGCTACATTCCCTCAAGACTCCTCTGCTCTTTCAATTACACAGAAACTTGATTAACCTTCGGGTAGATAAATATTATCAGACCAATCTCACAAAACCGGTCACAAAACATCCCCAATGCAAAAAAACAAACAAACAAAAAAAAAGGCGGTTTTAAGTAGCATTACATTTTTTTGCATGCTGCATTTTGATTAGTGCAATGCAAAATATGCTTTAAAGCACTTGTTTCACCGTCTCATTTTTTTCTGGTTTAAAATGATTTTAATTTATTGCATTAAGCTTCATTTTTCTAATTGGTCGTTTCTTATTTCCTTTTGATATTTTAATTGTTGTAACATTTTATTCTTTAATCGAGTCGTTACATCTCAGCATTTATACAGCAGAGCAGTATTTGCATGTCATTTAAATGATGCATTTGTCTTTTTACGGCTAATATGATTTCCCCTTAAATTAGGCTTTGAGTTTCTTTGTTTTTGATCGTTTAATTGCTGTAATTTTATTCTTATTATTTGTAATGTCATTTGTGCAATTCTAACATTTATCACAAGTGTTACAATTTAACAAATAATGTTACAAATAAATAGTAGCATTTGCTTTAAAAAACAACAACGATCATTTCAAATTGTATTTTTTAACTAGGCTTTTTTTTAATAAAAAATCTAATTGTCGTATTTGCTTACGATACTTTTTTTAAAATCTTATTTATAATGTAATTAGTTCAGTTGTTAAATTTATACATAGTTTATACATTAGCCATTTTAATTTGCTTTAATTAAAATTACGCTTCACGCAAACTTTTTTATTTTATTTGTTATTGCTCATTCTACTCATCTGATTTGTAATCTGTCAAATTGTAATATTTCTACATTGTAGTTTTTGCCTTTATGCTGATTTTTGTAATGTTTTTTTTTTTTATTGCATTAGTTATTTTAAGTTACTGCAAAAAAAATTAGAATAAAATTAGAATTCGGCTTATTTTGTTAAATTGTATCATGCATACATTGTAACATTTGCCTTTGAATGCATGTCACTAAATCTTCATTTATTTTCTGAACAAAAAAAACGAATTTCTTCTTCTGTGCTTCACATTCGGGTGGAGTTTGTTCCGTCTCAATCTGACTTCCTCTTTCTCTCTCGACAGGAGTCGCTCAGCGAGCCTCCTCTCTCTGTCCCACGTGTCTTTGATCTCCCTCTTAACGTGCATTTCCCGGTCACCGCTGATTCCTTCACCTCCTGGTGTTGACGAGTCTCTCGATGAGCGCCCGGCGCGTCCGCTGCACCTCCTCTCCCAGACGCTCGATCTCTGCTTTGAGTCGCTCGTTCTGATCCGTCAGCTCCTGCACCTTCCTCTCGTTCTCCTGCTCGCGTTCCCGTCGGCTCTTCTTCCCGGGGGACGGGGAGCACGGCGCTCCTCCTCCTCGTTTTCTCTTTCCCGGGCGAGCGGTGGAGACGGGAGGAGACGGCGAGCGGGACGCCGAGGAGCAGGACGATGTGTCCGGGACGGTCGGGAGCTCCTCCTCTTCGCTGGCGGACGGAGAAGGAGACTCGTGATGGGAAACATGGTACATCGTCTCCACCGATCCGACGCCGCCCTCGCTGAGGAGCTCGAAGAACTCTGGTGGAAGCAGGTCTCCTCCGGACGAGGTGTGCTCCGGCTCGCCTCCTCTCCGCTCATCCTGTCGTGCCGGCGAGTGGACGACGGGCGGCTCGTCGGTGACCCGTTGAACCCCATCGCCCCAAACCTGGCCCTCCGTCAACCAAGTGAGCGAGCAGCTCTCCAACACATCCAGAAACTCAGGCTCCTTCTGCATTTAACAAGAGAAACCCACTGAAGTCTACGGGACGCAAGTCACCTTTATTTATATGTGAGCACAAACCAGTCGATGCATGGATGTGTGGTTTGTTCGGAGGACAATATCTGTCTGAGATAAAACTATTTGAAAATCTGGAATCTGAGGGAGCAAAAAAATCTAAATATTGAGAAAATCATCTTTAAAGTTGTTCAACTGAAGTTCTTTGCAATGCATATTACTAATCAAACATTACATTTTAATATATTTACAGTAGGACACTTACTAAATATCTTCATGGAACATGATCTTTACTTAATATCCTAATAATTTAAGACTGGTTTTGTGCTCAAGGATAACATTTAGTGCTTTTAACAATACTGAATGATTCCATTAATGACACAAATGTCTTTGATACGATGAACAGTATTAAGTTTCCTACCGTAAATATATCAAAACATTATTTTCGATTAGTAATATGCATTGCTAAGAACTTCATCTGAACAACTTTAAAGATGATTTTCTCAATATTTAGATTTTTTTGGTCCCTCAGATTCCAGATTTTCTAATAGTTGTGTCTCAGACAAATATTGTCCTCCGAACAAACCACACATCAATGGAGAGATGATTTATTCAGCTTTTAGATGATGCATATAATAATACAAATTTAATAATACAAAAAGGACAGCGGTAAACACTCAATTTTCGGTTAAAGTCAGTTCATCATTGATTCAGTCATTAGGGTTGGGTATTGTTTCGATTTGATCAATTCCGATGGGTAAAAAAAAAAAAAATGAAGTCAAACTTTTAGATAAAGCATATTTATTCAGCGTCTCTTTTTGCAAAAACATTTAATTTCTGCTAAAACCAATGAACAAAAATCAGCCGTCTACATAAAAACTGGACTCGGCTAAGAGCTGCACGATTCTGGATAAATTGAGACTTACATTTAGACTTGTTTTTTGTTTAAGTGGAGGTTGTAGTTCTCTCACAATTCTGACAAAAAAATATATAAGACAACGAAACAAAATCTAACAGAATTTCTGAATGGTATGATTCAATGACTCATTACCGGACGAATCACTGTTTTTGAACGAATCATTTGAATGAATGATTCAAAAGACAAATACACTTTTACCAGCCCCTTTTCGTACCTAAATAAAAATAAAAAATATGCGCACACAGGAATCAATAGGCGGAATCGAAATTAACATTTTTACAAGTAACCGAATCCTGACATTAAATATTCAATTTGTAGAATTGGAATTTATATTCGATTCCCAACCCTAGCGACCATCGAGTGCCGTTTTTGACGTTACTGACCTCGGAGCAAGGCGGGGCTCTTGTGAGTTTGGCCCCGCCCGCATCGGAGCCCAGTATATCCTGCAGGTCTTCATACCACGCCTCCAACTCTGCACCACACAGCGGCCCCACGCCTGGGGGATACAGCCACTCCGCAGTCATCATCCAATCAGTCGCTATCCACAGACACAACACGATATGCTCCCACACCTAGCACACCAGACCTGAGCGGGAAAAAAAATGAAGAAACTGTGCAAAAGAAGTAGAAAAAACTGAACTCAAGCTCCCTCTAAACATGCATCAGCGCAGCGAAGCTTCACCTGCGACGCCGGGTTTGGGAATAGCTGATTTATCTGGGTGACCCGCTATTATACGCGACTTTGAGATTGACTGCTCGGCCAACGAGTGACACATAGTGGCCAGACAGCGTTACTACACAACAAACAACAAACCCAGCGCTTCGAAACACTGCATGCATGAACTGAGAAAAGTTTTGGTTTAGAATTATAGATAGATAGATAGATAGATAGATAGATAGATAGATAGATAGATAGATAGATAGATAGATAGATAGATAGATAGATAGATAGGTTATTAGATAAGGGATAAAAAAGATGAATGTTATAAAAATTGCTCACCTCAAAAGTGTCTCTTGTCAATCAAGTTTGAATGTGAGTTGATGGCGGTAAATTGTCCCAATGATTCTAGAGAAATAAAAGATGGAAGAGCTAAAGCCACAGGTCATGGTTGCAAAACGGTTTAAAATTGATTAATAATTATCATACAAAACATTTCAGCTAAGAAACAAACATGAGCCAGAAGGCACAATGAAGAAAAAAAAAAAGAAACTAATTCTAGATCATTGAAAAAATATCAAATGTTTCATAAAATGACTCCTAGCTATTACTGATTGTTTAATCTTTAATCTGTAATTAGGTCATTGTAATTTTTTTTATGTAAACAAAGGCGCATTTTGTGCTCGAGGGCGCCCCCGGCGTGAGTCTGCGTGCGCGCACACGGCGTCTGTCAAAACAACCCAATGACTCTCAATCTCAACGTGCGAAGACATTCAAGTTCAGGTAAAATAAAAATAAACCACATTATTCCTGAGTTATAAATACGATCAGAAAACGAGAAACAAGCTACTTTAGATGTCCGTGTGAAAACGGCCCTAACATAAACACCTGAGGCACACCCGCATTTTATAAAAAAAAAATGAAACAAAATCATAACGCGGAGTGAAGCGAGTTAAAAAAAAAAAGTTTTTTTTCTATTATTAAGCTATTAATAAATCATTGGGCTGTTTATTTGCTGTTGTCTAGCTTTACTCCAACGGCGACTAAATTGTAAATCGATTATTTTAAAAAGACTAGAAACGCGAATTGACTTCTTATGTCACTTAAATAGTTTTAATTGATTTTCTTTTATAAACCACGTTAACTGCGCCCATCTGGAGCGACGCTTTACGAAACTGACAGCGAGCCGATGACGTCATGGAATCAAAGTAACATCAGTGAGGAGACAAAGGGCGAACAATCCGAGGCGAGATAACGCTTTTAAACTACTTTAGCGATGTAAAGACGCGACTGATCGTCCTTTGTGTCCACATCCGATCGGTTTCTTGAAGTGTAACAAGTTGAGTCCCGCTGACGAAGCGTTACTGGCGATCGATGTAACAAAAATCGTTAGAAATCAAACGTTCGCTAAAAAAGTTCTCGCGTGCGCGTCTGGAAAGCCGCAATTGAGCGGAACTGACAGCTGTCATCTCGAAGTTTACGAAGCAAGTAAATATTATTAAACAAGAACAAAAAGCGCAACAGGGTTGCTTTACAATAAAGAAAACAGACTGCAAATAAAGAAGAAGAAAAAAACCGCTGTGAAATTTGAGTTGAGCAACTGTATTCCAAAAACAGCTCGGGGTAGTCGCCAAAACATGCGCATTCCCGATTTCCAAAAGGGGAAAAAAAGCTTGACATTCACCAGCAAGAAAAGTACAACAGATAACAATAAAGAATAGAGAAATAGAAATGACACTCACCCTTTTCTTTTTATTATTTCTTCTCCTCGGCTGTTTCGGATTCAGGGTCTGTGCGTGTTTTTGTAGAGATTGGGGATCGCTCATGTTAAACATTGTTCAGTTGAAGTCACCGAGTGTGGATTTCGGAAACTCCCGGGAACATTTATAGAGAGACTCCAACCGAACTCTGGGGGGAGGATCTCAAGGTGCAACCTAATAGAGATTTTGAGAAACTGACAGGAGATGGTCGGTGGCTTGGACCAATCACGTGAGGCGGTGGAAATTCTTCTGCTTAGAGACATCCAATCAACAGCCGCGCTGGGCGGGAGGGGCGGGACTTGATGACTTTGCTGGTTGTTCTCGCTCCGCGCGAGTTTGTGTCGAACAGGGAGAAGTGATGCAGTCATAAGACGGCCAGGACGAATTTGGGGCGTGAGGGAGTCACATGAAAGGAATGATGCAATCGTTGGCAACCGGTTTCTAGTTGGAGATAAGACTAGCAGAGCCCGAGCATGTTTTATTAAACAACCTTTCGTTAAAAAGAATAAAGTGGCGAGCTACCTGATGTAGGAAAATCTTTCCATTTTTGCTTGCGTTCGCATAAGCGCACATAAAATTAGCCAACGTTAATATCCGCGGTGGTCGTGTGATATTATAGGCTACGCGTTTATTCGCTCTTTTTCATGTTTAATACTCCCTCTGTTGTGACCTGAGGCGATACTTTCATGTTTCCAAATGCATCCCGTTCAGCACTATGGAATGATGATATTCCATAGGAGTTTGGAGAATCCCTCCTCCTCCAGTCATCATACAGAATCCGTGTAAAACACGGCTTCAAACAACTAAAGAAAGCGAATGGTTCAACTAGATCACGTTACTCTTCAACACACCTGTTTATGATTACCAAACGAGCCCATAAAGTAAATGGTAAAGGTCAATAAAAAATAAAGGTCAATATCTAGTTCACAGATTAAGTATTAAACTCTATTTCCCCCCAACATGGATCATATATCCTACATAGGGCACTTAAAGTGTGAAGGTTTCAAAATATTATTCTAGTTTTCAGAATGCTATCATTTGGTTATCCAATTCTTTTTTACAGTTATTGGTGTGCTGACATAACATTTTAATTGTTTTTAAATGATTGCGTTGACCTGTAAAATGTTTACGGTTTATTCAGAACCAATGGTACCACCCTAAAGACATATTTCTTCAACATGGACCCTATAGCCTAGACAAGGAACTCAAAAGTGTGGATGTTTCAAAACATTTCAGAAAGCTGTTATGTTTATCCAAAGTAATTACCTAAAAAAGTACTATTTTAATGGATTTATATTGTTCGAAATGTACAGTACATTTAATATTCCCCCCAACGTGGGTCCTTTAGCCTAGATAGGGCACTCCAAGTATGGATGTTTCAAAACATTATTCACATTTTAAGAATGCTGTTATTCAGTTATCCAAAATGTAACGTGTACAACATTTTATTGGATTTTTAATATATATTTCACATGGAGTGACCTGTAACTTGTCCAGGCTTTCATCTTTCATCTGAACTCATGGAGATCAGGCACACAAAAGCATTTTTTTTTTTTTAAACATTACTAAAAAGAATTCTGTCATGTTTATCCAGAGTAATTATTTGAAAAATAACTAATTGCACTGTTTCAATGGCAGAATACATGTTGAAATGTGTCTGAGAACTGTCCTAAATATTTACCCCAAAATGTGTCTTAAAGCCTAGAAACGGGAACTCAAAAGTGTGGATGTTTCAAAACAGGTGACCTGTGATGGATTTAATCTAAACCCATGGATCCACCCTATAGAGTATTTTCCCAAACCTAGATGAGACTGTTGTTGTGATCAACTAAACGCTCAACTCCAAGCTCTTGAGTAGTTAAATAATATAATTTACACAGCTCCCAAATTCCCAAAATACTGCTCCGATTTCAGTTTTTCCACCCATTGGGGGAAAAGAATTATGGTAGTGACTTGTTTAATAAACAGTTCCCACTGTTTAACTGCTTTAAATAATGTATTTTATTAGATACAGCATGGGATGACCTGTAACATGTTGAAGATTTAATATGAACCCTAAAGGCAAAGTATTTATTGAGCCTAGTTAAATGACCTAATATAATTTACACGGTTCTCAAATTACATGGGTGTTAAAGAAAAAAAAACACTGCTCAGATTTCACCATTAATCTTGATCAATGGGGGGGGGGGGGCGTTATTGGAGTGACTTGTTTAATTAACAGGTCCCAGTGTTTAATTGCTTTAAATGATGTATTGCATTAGCTAGGCTACAACACGCGGTTAACTGCTTCTCGTTAGTATTCCCAAACTATTCCAAACACAAGAGTTGAGTAGTTAAACTTGCATGGTGCAAAGCGTGCAATGTATTGCCTAGCAACAGCGCAAGTGGGATGCGCGTGAGGTTAGCGAATAGAAAGCCCAAATACTGTTTCCAGGAGCAGGGCGCCGCTCGCGCGGAGACGCGCTAACACGTCACGATCGGTCGGCTGTTGCTGTGTAGTCTCCCCGCTGCCTAATGGTTATCACCTCCGAGCGAGTAATTCTATTGGCAGGTTATGCTTTTATTCCCCAAAGTTGTGCTTACTCGACATTCCTTTTAAGTTTGAACAGGTTTAACTCTTAATAACTCCCAAACTTTGTCGAGTTAACCTGCTTTAAACGCGGTGGGAGGTTGATCCGATTTATATTTCGAACTCGCACCTAATGTTTATATTGTGCCAACGAATCACATTTCTGCTCAAGAGACTCGTTTTACAAAAGCATATGCTTTTGTAGAAGCATCTCCTCAGAATATGATTTCCTACAGCTTTCCTCCACACTAAGTAGGTTTTATTTGCGATTTCCCTCAGTAATTATAAAGTACTTATGGGCGAACCATTTTTTTGTTTTCTCAGCTAACTGACACAATAAGGCCAATAAAGACGCGCGTGTGTGTGGAATCATCAAGACTAACGGAAAGATGTTTCTCTCAGGATATTCCCGCCTCCCGCTCACTTCGATCAAATATTCCGCATTTAGTTCACGGACATCTAATGTTACCACACCGATTGGATTATGAGTAGTTTTGAGGCTGATTATAAACTTGGGATGAAAAAAAAACAGTTTTTTTTTTCTTTAAGGACTTTACATAAAAAAAATAAAAACACGACTGATCAATATTTTATTTGCGTTTTATGTTATAGAAATCATTGATGTTGATAAGAGTACTAACATTACGTTAGTTTATATCCATAAGTTGATATCGTTTAAACTTAATGACATAACAGGTTTCTCAATTTCGAATCGAACATACTGATTTCAAATCCTCTTTGTAGTTACCTGAAATACAACGGTTTACAGATTTATTTTATATTACAAAAATATTGTCATTAAAAAAAATTGTCCAGCACCTACAGAATTCCATCTATTTATTTTCGTACAAGGGTGAGTTTTTCTTCAGTGAGCGGTTCTCGCGCTCCTCCTGGTGGATGTGGAATTGTACGGAATTCCCGGCCCGACAGGCAGCAACTATTGCGCATGCGCGGACGAAAACTCCATGATTTTTTTTTGGCACAGGATCCTAAGGAAAAATAGGAACTTGGAAACGGAGATAAACTAAAAGCGAGCTCATAAAGACTTAATAACCCCATCGCTCGCATACACACGCGGAAAAGACGCTTAGGAGAGCGCCGAAGCTTTGAATGAAGCGATCGCGCGCTCCGCGGCCGAGCAGGATTCACGCGAAACTGGACGACAATGCAAGGGGCGCAATAAAACCAAGCGGTTATTGCTCTTTGTTTTTAAGCAGGACGGCTCGAATGGTGCGCGGGATGAATACCCGAGGAAGTGGCTAAAATCACACAGCGTTAATAACAGCTCCAGGAACGGCGACATTTGCGACTCAAGCGCGTCGAGACGCTTGTTCAGTCTTCAGTCTGCGTTGTGCAGCGCAGCGAAGAAGCAGGAAACTTCGTAAACACAGAGGTACGTAGCCCGCGAGCTAAAGGAAGCTAACAGCGCGTCTACGCGACGCGACCAACTGGAACGCTTCCAATACAATATGACCGATTTGTTTCTTATAATCGCGGTGTTATTACGTGTCCAGTAAGCTTGCGACACAAATAGGATGTTTAAGAATGGACCAGCTAGCCGTCAATACGCGACGTTTGTTTATTCGTCGGTGCGTGCGGTTTTTAAAAGTACCAGTGCGATACTCAAGTAAGTAACTTACATTGTTGTTTTCTTATCGTAATCAAGTAATAGTTTTCCCGAAACTTTACCTACGTACTCTTATTCGTGGTGGTTTGTTTACACTTTAGCTCGAGCCTGAGCGTTAGCCGCTTCACAATCACTCGCCTTTGTGCCAGAATAAAAACCGTTAAAATGGTATGGTTTTAAGCGGTTACATCATCTTGATAAATTAAATTTGAATTTTTGCTTTGGCGCGCTTAGTATGAGTTCCAACTGTCACTTTTCACTCTACTGTCAACCATATGTCAGAGTTGTAACGTTACATTGACAAAAAGTACCGTGTTTTGGTATTGTACCCTATAAGTACTATGGTATTTAGTTCCAGAGAACATGCTACATGACTATGATGATCAAATAGTACCATGTATATCAATATATTCGTAATTTCTATCGTTGCTTCTTTTCTTTCCGTGTATGTAAATATAGCGTTTAAATGCTTTACTTAAACTGTCAACGTCATCTGAAATATATTTTTCTTTACACTTTCAGATTGTCAACTTCTGGGGAGTTTCGTAGAAGCATCGCAGTCCATTTGAGAAGAGCAGAGAGGATTGTTTGTCAAGACAGATTTGTTGTATTGTTGTGTGGTGTAAATGTCCTCCAAAGAGTGTATTTCACGACTGGTGTTGACCAAGGCTGTATAAAAATGAAAAGGTACAGTATGAAGTTGCAGAATGTCTTATGGTACTTACTGCAAAGTTTTTAAATGACAAATGCACTAATTAAATGTTCATTGTTAGCCTTTTTTCTTCTTTTTTTTTAAACAAAACTGAAATATACACACACCACTGATTTTATGTTAATATAGTTGTCACTACATGATCTGTTCTTTATGGATGTAAACTTAATCTAGCATATTCACATATTAAATGCTCATAAGTGGAGTGACATCTGTATTTAGATTCAGTGGGGACATATTTTTCAACTGAAAAAAGCTGTGAAGTGCAATTTAAATCTGTTTTGAAACTGAATCTGATTTTGGTTAATCAGATGTGGTTTGAAACTGAATCTGGTTCATCAATTGTAGTCAAACTGAATCTGGTTCATCAGATGTGGTTTGAAACTGAATCTAGTTAATCAGATGTGGTTTGAAACTGAATCTGGTTTTTCAAATGTGATTTGAATCTCAATCATGTTTGAAACAGTCTGGTTTGAATTTCAGTCATGTTTGAAACTGAATCTGGTTCATCAAATCTGGTTTGAAACTGAATCTGGCTCATGAAATCTCATTTGAATCTCAATCTTCTTTGAAACTGAATCTGGTTCATCAAATCTGGTTATAAACTAAATCTTGTTCATCAGCTATAGTTAGAAACTGAATCAGGTTAATCATATCTGGTTTCAAACTGAATTGAAACTGGTTTGTGTCATTAGGAGCTGGATGTGTGTGAGCAGAAAATGACGGGGGGCAGTGAGAGTGCAGCAGGAGAAAAAGATGGAGGTACGACGCTCATCGCTCAGATCCCGGTTGGCTGGCAGAGGAAGGTGGAAGATGGGGCTGTGTCTTACATCAGGTACGTCCATATTTTAGTTTGTGTCATTCATAACTGCTGTTCTGATCAAATGTGAACAGTGTTGATATTAAAAGCTACATTAGGAACATTTTACACTCGGGATGCCTGGCTATGATGATTCTGCACTGATGAGTGTGATTTCACCCAAGCAAACTTTCCTCACACACATATGAGTGTGTTTAGCTTTCACACTAAGGCTTCCAGTGTGGTTTGGCTAATGAGGACGCAGTACTCCAAAGTAGTCTGGTGTAAAGTTTTTGAAAACCAGTACAGTTCATAAGAGCTAAAACAATCTGTTAGTGAACTTAAACACCCGTTCACACAAAGAATGATGACTAAATTAGCATCCATACCAGCACTATAATGCATTTGTCATTCTTACTCTCTGTTGACATTGCTGTCAGTGCACAGCATTTCAAAGATGATGCAAAGAGTGTAAGAAACAGTAAACAGACACTTATGACATTCTGTTTTAATAGTATAAACAAAATGACGAAATCTTGAATAAAAACAATAAAGCTTGGCACCTTCTATTTGTGTTTATGCCGATTGGATTGATGTCTGCAGAGAAAAAAGATTGAATTTAAGAACTGTTTTGAACCAGAAGTAGTTGCCAGACTTCAATCTCCACATTATTCTTTCTCTTTTTCTTCTTCAGCCCTAGTGGTACAGTCCTTCGATCTGTGGATGAGGCGAGGGTGTATCTGCGGACAGATGGCACATGTAAATGTGGTCTCGAGTGCCCGCTAGTCCCAAATAAGGTGAGATCAACATTCATGGATGAAACCTTCCCATTCATGACGTTTCCAGGACAAATTTGATTGCAGATTTGATGCACTTTTTGGCAAATGTCACCCAGTGCATACAGAAATTGTATTGCATGCATTAAAAAGGTGATTAAATGTCTTTATAAATCCCTGCAGGTCTTTAATTTTGACCCTGCTGCGGTGGTCCGAGCTCCTGGTCATCAATCAGGGAAAATAGAGGAAGATATGACTAAACTCTGTAACCATCGCAGGAAAGTTGATGCCATGGCGGCATTATGCCAAAGCATGCAGCCCTCCCATCTTCCGTCGCTGGCTCAAGCCACAGGTATTGCATCTTAACACACAAGTTATTCCAACACTGTTACTATTTAGAAGAACTGTTCCGGGTTCTGTAACATGCTGTCATGACCCGTTGAAAGATTGCTTCAGTAAGCGGTTGTGTCACACTTTGTATCATACAACAGGCAGAGTAGTAAAAAAAAAATTGTTCTTATAATTTGATACCTAATGCATGAACTAATGGTAACAATTTGACCCTTAATGGAAAGCGTTACCAATTATTTTGTTGTCTATTAATGTATTGTTTAATTAATCTGCCTATATTTTATTGCATTTATTCCAGCATTTAAACAACTTCATAGACCGCAATTGTAGGCGCTATACCGTAAACACATTTACTTATTTTGACAAACTAAGGTGCAAGTTACAACCATTTTCTGTAGTAATTGACAGCATGCAACAAATGCTCTTTATGGAGCTTATCTTTTACTGAATCCAGACCATATCTTTAACAGCTTGTCTTGAAGTACATTGCAGTATATTGTGACCACTTCTGTTCTCATGGAGTGGAGATTATTCTGTACATCTTGTCCAAATATTACCTATTCAAATTATTACATTGGTCTAAAGCATGCAGTCATCTTCAGTATCCAGTTCACTGTATTTTTTTTTTAAGTTTAACTTGTAAACTAAACCGCAACCACTACGTTTCTCTTTAGTGAAACCTTACTATCCGTATCAAATTATGATTTACAGTGTCTTCAAAAGCTTTTTATAGGCACTGTACCTGTCTTTGTAAATTCAGCTTTCTTCAGTAAGGTGAGATGTGTTGTCTTAATGTTTAAGGAGGGGTTATATACTCCGTGGACGGCAGAGAGCCGAGAGGATCAATGGTGGCTCATGGAGACGGAGTCCACTGCACTTACCCTCAGCCCAGACACAACCAACCCATTGGTTTTCCTCTGTCATCTCCTCGCCCTGTGGTGCAAAACGGCTCTGTTAGCCTCCCCCCAGTTTCACGGCCTCCAGAACAGTGTTCACCTTTAAAGAAACCCCAAACGCCATTGGGCTGCATGCCTGGTTACGCGAAACAGCAGAGGAGCCCTCATCCACCACTTTCCCAAAACATCCCCCAAAGGACTTCCCCTAACAGTGTACACAAGCATAAACTTCCTCCAGACCCCTCCAACGCCTTTTCTTTATCCCCCTCTTCATCCTTAACTCTAAGTGGTCGAGGAGCTCCGCCAAACTCCCAGGGAGCGAGTGTCAAGTCGCCTTCTCCTCTCTCACCCTCACGTACCTTGGACAATTTCTCGCCCCGCCAGCGCTCTCGCCACTCTTCGACGTCCTCGCTCTCAGAGCATGGGGTCCAAGGGTCCGTCTTCATTCAGGGAGGCAAACCATTGCAACCCACCATGCCGTGCTCCTCTCCCAAGCTTCCTCTTACGCCTTCCAGTCCATGTAGTCGCTTGGAGGGCATTCTGCAGCACTACAAAGACTGTAGCACGAGCTCCGGTGCTAACCAAAGCAACCATCAGATGACGTTGGTGCATCCCAACCCAGGCGACAAGAGGAACGGACTGAGTTCTGCTCAAGCCCCAGGACTGCTTGGCCTTCCACTAGGACAGATTCTCAACCAACAGAAGAGCCAGCAAAAGGGCCACATCACTAACTCTTTCCCAGCCAGCAGCCTCCTTTCTGCGGCCGCTAAAGCCCAGGTGGCCAACCAGAAAACCCAGCTCAATGCAGCCGATGCATTGACCGCACTCCCTCTTACGGGCTTGGACAAGGAGCAGCAGTCAAAGGTATTGATTAGCACTTTAAACAGTAGCGTCCACCCCACTTCCGCCAGAGCACAGTCCCTGACCGCCCTTTTGCTTCCACACTCCCCTTCCATTTCCCCGGCTTCCCCAGCTGTCACAGAGAAAAACTTAAGGCGTAAACGGCAGAGGCGTTCGCCCACCGTTATTAACATGCTCAAAGATACACAGTTAGGTTGGACCGCAGAAGATCTCTCCGTGCCGCCTCTGCTCATCTCCCCATGCCTTTCGCCAACTTCTCCTTCTGTACCTCATTTAGACAACCACCGGCTGTCCGTCGCTCCTCCGAATGCCTCCAGGTTGCAGGATTCGGAGGAAGGCAGGAAGCCAGGACTTGCTAATTCCCTCCCATCTCCATCTCAGCCCCTTTCCGCCCTGCTTCAGCTTCTTAGCATGCAAAGCGCAACCCAGCAATCGGGCGTTGCCACTGCCATGCCTTGCAACAGGCACACAAACACATTGCCCTCTTCACCGAGACCAATCACTCCACAGACGCCCCAATGCGACATGCAGTCCACATTGCGTTTACCCAACCACACCCCGCAACCTCAACCCCAAAGCACTGTGCCCATGCCAGAACCTCCTGTCCAGCGACCCCCATCCCAACCCTTTCCTTTGATGGGTGATGAGACAACCATGAACCTCAAAACAACCTCCAGCAACGCCATCCTGAACTTGAGCCAAACGCCGTCGGACCTCAACAGTTCAATTCTGAGCATGATGAACCAGATATCCTCAACATGCTTGCCCTCATTCCCAGAGAAAGGTTGTGGATCCAAAACAACAGACACTTGTCTTGACCATGGTACCTTCCAAATTAACCAGTCAAACCACAACCAAGCTGTGGAAAGTAAAGGTGAGACTTAAGCATGTGTCGGAATCAAAATTTTCATGTTGCAATAACTGCTAAACCATTTATCACGGCGCACGGTATTATCACGATGCTGAAATACGTTTTTTTCAATAACAAAAATAAATGAACATTTAAATACAATTAAAGCAATACACAAAAGATGGAAACAAATGTTTCAAACAAGTTAAAGTGCAAAGGATTGGTAAAATTGGTAAAGATGTATGTAAAGGCCCGTGATCGGGGCTTAATATTTTACAATAAGATCTCATTAGTTAACTTAAGTTAATGAGCAGTGGCTTCTTTTGTTATTGGAGTTATTATTTGTTGAAAATTACATTAAAAGTATCAGTAAAATGCATTAAAAAAAACGGAATAATTTGTAATACACTACCAGTCAAAAGTTTTTAAACCGTGAGATTTTTAATCTCTTCCGCTCATCAAGCCTGCATTTATTTGATCACAAGTACAGCAACAACAGTAGTATTTTGAAATATTTCACTATTTAAAAGGAATGTTTGATATTTGTGTGCATTTATTTCTGTGATGCTCCGCTGTATTTTCAGCATCAATACTCCAGCCTTCAGAGTCACATGATCTTCAGAATAATATGATGATTTACTGCTCATAAAACATTATTATTATTATTATTATTATTTGTTAAAAACAGCAGTAGTTATTTTTTAAGTTTTTTTTTTTTTTTGCTGAATATACAGAAGAATATCATTTATCTGAAATCTAAATCTTTGGTAACATTATAAATGTCTTTGATCTTTTGATCAGTTTGAAGCATCCGTTAATCCTGAATTATTTTTTTACTCAACTGTTTTAAATATTGATAATAATGTTTCTTGAGCAGAAAATAATCATATTATTCTGATTTCTGAAGATCATGTGACACTGAAGACTGGAGGAATGATGCTGAAAATACAGCTTTTGAAATCACAGGAATAAAAACAATATCTTGCATGTTCATTATCATCATGATGTATTGTAACACCGGCACACGTTGAGTGATAATCTTCTTTGCTTGTGTTTCTTGAGGCATTTTCACAGCAATAGTGGTTTGGGTGGTCTATTTGACTGTTGTGTTTTTTGGCAGGTCCTGTAGAGTCGATGGATCAGCCGGACATGGATGCAAGATTGCTAGGAGGCTGTGAGCCGGACCACAGCCTCTCTCTTCCCAATGCCCCCTCTTCCGACCTTTCTAACCCTACAACCGACCCCGCTGTTTCCCTTGCAGAGGCTTTTCCCTTCATGTCTCAAGAACAGCTCCTCCAGCTTCTCTCCTCCAACGCCGGTCTGCCTTCTCTGTTACCTCCCTTTCTCGGCTCCCTGCCTTTAGGGGTTTGGATGAGCAGCCAACCTTCGGTGCCCGGCGGTGCTCAAGCCCAGCCAACCAGTGCCATCCTGAACCAAGGCTCTCCTCTTAACGTCCTAAACCAAGGCGAGCTTCCCATCAACCTCGTGAGCCTGTTAAATCCGCCAGGTTCTGAAGCAGAGGTGGAAGGTGGTGAAAAACCCCCTGGGCTTCAAGCCCTTCTCATGGCTTCGTTGCTGCTCGGCCAGAATCCGGCTGCCATGCTGCCACTACCAGCGCTCAACCTGGAGCTTCCTACACTGCAGCAGGTCTTTGCGGACGGAGTGTCCCTGGAGAAGAGCCCCGCTCTGCTGGATTCGGTCCTGATGGGGCCAGGGCTCCTGGAGGCTCTACAGACTCTAGCGCCCGGCGCAGACGGCCAGTCTCTGCTTCTTTCCACCCATTTCACTCCACCCCCTCATGCCTTTCTTTCGCTCAACCCTGCTCTGCTGACCGCAGCTCTCGCCCAGACCGAACCCCTACCCAACCACCCTCCGTCCCCCCCGCCTCATTCTCAGGTAAACACACCGGTTGCACGCTTCGCTGCATGTGCCCATACAGTCTGCATGCTTCCAATTGATGCATCTGTTTACAGTGACAGGGTTTCCCAACCAGATGTTCATCCCCTAGTGGTTAATGATGGAAGTCATAAGTAGCACAGGATATATTTGTAGCAATAGCCAAATTACATTGTATGGGCGACAATTGATTTTTTTTGCATGGCAAAAATCATTAGGATATTAAGTAAAGATGATGTTCCATGAAAATATTTTGTAAATTTACTGCTGTAAATATAGCAAAGCTTCATTTTTGATTAGAATTGTGCATTGCTTAGAACTTCAGTTGGACATCTTTAAAGGTGATTTTGTCAATATTTAGATTTTTTTTTTTTTTTTTTTTTTTTGCACCCTCAGATTCCAATTTTTTTTAATGGATGCTTCGCAGCCAAATATTGTATTATAATGATAAACCATACATCAGTGGAAAGCTTATTTATAAAAAACAATATATATATAATAAATTATGGTCACATTTATGCATTTTAATACTAGTGTGAATTTCATAATAGCTATAAAAATTATATTCTTCTAATTGTTGCATTATTTCCAGTTATGCACATTTAAACTCAACCCAATCTCCATATTTACAGCCACCTACTATAATGCATTTACTGTAATACAAAACAAATAATGAAATACTATTTAAATTGTAATTTATAAGTCCTTGTGTCTGATGCATGCATGCATGTTGTTGTTTTTTCATTGAGAATTACATTTTTTAAATGTGGTCAATTGTCATGAAATTAATGTCACATTGTAAATCTTAATGCTACAGGGATAGTTCACCCAAAAATTTTAATCATCACCATCACCGTTATGTTGTTACAAACCCATAACCCTTTTTAGTTGCTTGGGCTTTCCATTGAGACATGGGTTAAAAAAAAAACATTAAGATTTTAATAAAAGTCTTATGGCGAGGGTGAACAGATGACATAATTTTTGTTTAAGCTAAGCTTTTTATATAAATAGGGTTTATTTTATTTATGTTAAATATAGGGACATTTCTATACGCAGAATTCCCAGTGCTACATTACAGAGGTCAAATAACAGGGAAATTCACCTTACAAAGGTCGGGAGTCCTTGTATTAGGCATTGTTGTTCATTTGCCGGTGGAACATTGTTTTGAGATCCAAGTACATGCATCTTGTGCAATTCATATGTGAATCTGTGCGGCTGTAGGGGACTCTGTCCAGCCCAGCTCTAGTTTCTACCTCGGTGTCCTGCGGCCCTCTGGTGTCCAGCACAGAAGTGTGTGACCCCCTGGCCGAGCAGGACAAGAACAACACCCAGACACCTCACTTCCTGCCACCTCTGCTCGCACCCGGGGTTCTCGGTAAGTCAATCAGTCTATCAATTAAAATGCTTCTGAACATGACCATTTTAAATGTGCCTTGCTTTGGAATAACTGTATTATAATTATACAAATATATAGTATGTGATTACACTCAGTTCTTCTTTCAGTTAGTGGGACTTTACAGTAATCTTTAGAGCACAACCAATATATAGTTTTGCCGATATTATTGGGCGATATGATCCTGTCGCTGTTGTATTAGTGGTTGACCGATATATCGGCCGATATTTGCCGTTTTTCAAATATCGGCATTGGCCTTTAAGTTTTTCTGCTTGGCCGATGTGTTATTTTGACTTATTCAATTAAATTAAATTAAAGTTGAATCAACTTTACCGTTCATTGCACTGATATCAGACCCATTTTGGATAATTAAGTTAAATTGTTAAATGCCCTGCCTCCATCACCTCATTATAAGTGTTTGATCACCACATTTGAGTGATCATTGCAAAAGTGTATGAGTTTATGTATACATATATATTTTGTTTATGTATATACTGTATTCTATATATAGTTCCAGTCAAATGTTTGGACACACTAATGGGAAAGTGTCCAAACTTTTGACTGGTATTGTACTGTACTATAATATATACAAAGAATAGCGTCCAATATATTGATATCAGCTTTTTTTTTTTTTTGACTCCCTAATATCGGTATCGGCTCAAAAAAAACATATTGGTCAGGCTCTAGTAATCTTAAGTCTTTAATGAACGCAAGAGGGCTGTTGTTTCTTCCGATAGTGTATTTTGAGTTTGCATTTGAAATTTGGCGGACGTTGTGTATTTTTGTACACTGTGTTGTTTTAGTCCTGACATAATGTTAAGGTTTTTGTTAATATTTTGATTTAAATTTTACAGTTTAGTAATTTTATTTTTATTTATTTATTTATTTTTATATCATATTTGTTTTTTTTATATATATTTTTAGAATATTTATGTTTGTTTGTAGTTTTTTTTTATGTAATAAGTGTTGGATAAATAAGAATAATTTCAAATATTTGTAAATGTATCATTTTCCATTGTAAAACAGGTAGTTCCGCTCCTTGATTCTGATTGGTTGAGCCGCGTTCAAAGCTGTTGTAAATGACTCTACAAACATACACCTTTGTTTACGTTTGTGTGTTGCTCGGCAACCACTTTGTTGCAACCACAACAGTTTCTTAGGAACTACTTGTTTGGTGGAAGAATACAGTTTTTATTAATATCATTACACTTTATTTGCTCCGCTAAAGATGTTTTAGTCAATCCGCTTTGTGCTGTACATAGCAACGCCCCTTAGCTGTTATAAATCCACTGTAAACCACAGCTTTTTTGGGTTTATTGCTTTATTATAAAACTGTTTTTACATAGGTAATATTTTTTCCCCAAATCAGTCGAGCACTTGCTGATATTTCAATGCATCACTTCTTATGAGTCGATGTGATGCAAAACAAAGCCTCAGCGGTTTATAAACAAGCAATCACTACTATGTTCTTTCTATGTCCACAACTCTTAGATTTACCATAGAGCTGCAGTTTTGGGATGTGGAGGGTTTATCGGCTGCGCTTGAAGTCGCTCATCCTGCCAAGTAGCATTACAATGGCTTTTTGCAGACTGTCTTCTGCGGGAGATCGTGAACCTGCGGTGACATCTCAGCCGAATCAGCAGACTCACTCACACTGACTGCTGGGAAAATGAATCAGACTTGTGTGTTTTCACATTAGTTTTGGCCACAAAAGTGACAGTGTTCAGTGCAGAACTGCTGATGCACGGCACTCTGCCGTATTTGAGGACTGCATTTCATTTTTGTGACTGAGAAACACTGTATATGATGTGAGATAAGTTCACTTACGGTTTTAGCCAGAGCTGATGCAAAAGATGGCATGAAGGTGTTTCTCTCTGTGTTCAGGTCACCTCACCGCTCTGGGGAACATCAGCGGTCTTCACGGTTTATTAGGAGGCGGACCCCTTCTTCTGCCGCAGGGCTCGCTAACACAGAACCAGACAGCGCTCAACCCGCTCACCTGCCTGCAGGTAAACCCACACCTGAGCCACGGCCAGTTTACAAATATGTGTCCATTTTTTTATGTTTTTGAAAGCCTCTTCCATTCAAGGCTGCATTTGTTTGATCAAAAATACAATAAAAATAGTGAAATATTATTAGAATGTAAAACAGCAGTTTTCTATGTGAGTATCTGTCAAAATGTAATTTATTTCTGTGATGCTCCGCTGTATTTTCAGCATCATTCCTCCAGTCTTCAGTGTCACATGATCTTCATCTACTGATTTAATGGCCAAGAAACATTTCTGATGTTGTGCTGCTGCATCTTCTCTTTTTCAGCTGACGATGGCGCCGGGGCTCATGGGAGAGAAGCCCGTGGCTCTTCACGAGACGCCTTCGTCACAAGATCAGCTTCCCTCGGCTTCGATATCCCAGGATTCCCTGCTCAACCCCGTCCAGCAGAGAGAGACGTCCCCGGGCTCCGGTCCAGGGCTGTTTGACCCATACGGCTCCTTCATGGACACCATCTACACCTCCTTCCTGCAGGTGAGCACATTTAAAATGTTGTGCTTAAACATATTATCAATATTCAAATTATAATACAATCTAAAATGCATAATTTCAGTTAGGGAGGGAAAAAAGCTTTTGGTTTCTCTCTCTTGGCCACAAGAGGGCAAATCAAGCAAAATATTACTAATGCAATATTTTGCTTTAAAAAAAAAAAATTGCAAAAATAAAAAAATGCAATTAAAAAAACAACAACTAAGGAGCGAAAAATAAGGATGCACGATATTATCGGACCAATATCGGAATCGACAGATATTGTAAATATCGTCCGATTTTCATTTTTTTATAAGTTAATTTACATATATTTAAATGTAAATATCGGCATTGGCCCGATATGAAAAATTATGCTGATATGTCTTGCCGATAAGAGGAATATTTTAACTCGCATGCTCAGGGTGTGCTAGCGATTAGATCACGTCAGCAGCGTGTTAGATTCACCGTAGAGGGTGTTTTTATTTTATTCTGTAGGGGGCGCTGTTGGCCTACTTCTAATAAAATGAAGGTAAAAAACACAAATTATATTTAGACTGTGTTTCTGATTAAAGCAGTAATTTGTCATAAAATCATGCATATGTTTTGATATGAAGGCCAGAAGCTATTATATATATATATATATATACCAATTTTTTTCATTAATGTGTAATGTTATTTTCTTTTTATTTAGTTCTAAAAGATTTTCTGAATTTTTACAACTCATGCTTTATACCATTTACAAATGTTAAATCCTTAAATAAAATGTCAAGGTTACCACTGCATCTTTCTCAGAAATTAATAAATAGTTTATTTTTTGTTATTTTCCAATCTTCAATGCCCTGTCATAATAACTTCTTGCTATAAACTAACCGAAACTAAAAATAATTAGAAATCGGTTTCAGCTATCAGCTAAAATTAATAATAATATGGTGCATCCCTACCGATAACTTTCTATATACATACATGAGATGCAGTGGAATTGAAAAAAAAATCCCGCTATACTCAAGAATTCTGTTTTTTAAACGTTGAACTTTAAAAAGCATTAATTTTACATGGTTTTTTAAACATGCCGCTCTCTTGTGTGAGAGCTGATGTTACCGCTGATAGACGTCCCTTTAGAAAATGCAATAAATATGTGAGGAATCTATTTTTTACTGCCCTAATCTTCCCCTCCTTCCTGCAGGTGAACGAGCGTGATTCGTACCCGGAGCTGCCTCCGCCCCTCAGCCCTCGCCGCGCCTGCTCCGTCCATAACCCAGACCTGACCCGCCTCGGCCTGGACACGGCCCAGTCCCAGTCTCCGGCCCGAGGGACGCCCAAACCCAGCGAGGACCCGTCACCACCGCCGCCCTGCGACGCTCCGCTGGAGGAGGCCAAGACCGACGGCTCGGCCACAGTCTACAGCAACGGGATCGTCTCCGGAGCGGAGGGGCGAGGAGGAGAGGAGGAGGAGGATGGGCGAAGGCCACAGGGATATTTGAGTCCGGGTGAGCGGCTCAGAGAGGGAGTCGACGACATCAGAGACGCAGAGCAAGTCCAGGTCAGTGCGCTCCTCGCCTCATATTCACACGCTGTTACAGAACTGACCCAGATTTGTTTTCAAGTTTTCATTTCAACTTCTTTATATATATATATATATATATATATATATATATATATATATATATATATTTATTTATTTATGTTTAGCTGTACATTACTCTTTTCATTTGTAGTAGTTTTGTTATAATGTTATCAGTCTTTTTATTATTTCTATTTAGCTTTATTTGTTTTAGTTGATTTTATTTTGTCATTTCATTTTTATATATGTATGTTTTAAAATTTGTTTTGCTTTAATTTTTATTAAGGTTTAAGTAATTTTATTGTTTTTTTTTTTTTTCCATTTAAATTTTTGGGGTCTGATTCTATTTTTTCTATTCGACCTGAAGTTTTTTGTATGTGCTTTTGTCATTTTTATTTCAACATTTATATTTGCCTTTTAATCTTTTTTTTTTTTTTTTGCAATTTTGTTTTGCTTTTTTTCATATTTCTAATTTAGCTTTCAGTTATTTTAATTTCACAAAGTTTTGGTAATATTGTTTTATCAATATTGTAATCACGATTATTTAACAGGATGTCAGCATGACCCTTGTTTCTCTCTCTCCGTCTGCACTCAGGCTGAAGACGTGCACACAGGAGCCAGAAGGGGGCGCAAGAGGAAGCAGTCGTAAGTGCAGCCGTCCAGAACCTGACACGTTTATTCACGTATGAAGTGCTGTGTGTTTTAATCCTCCTTCCTCTTCTTCTACCTGTCAGGCTGCAGAGAGGAGCGGACCTGCTGGGCGGCATCGACGAGCCGATGGTGAGACACACACACACACACACACGTTTGTTTCTGTGTAAAGTGTGTTCATCCCATAGGTGTAATGGTTTTTATTCTGTACAAACTGTATATTCTATGTCCCTTCACCAACCCTACACCTAACCCTAACCCTCACAGGAAACTTTGTGCATTTTTACTTTCTCAAAAAAACTCATTCTGTATGATTTATAAGTGTTTTGAAAAATGGGGACATGGGTTATGTCCTCATAAGTCACCCTCTCCTTGTAATACCTGTGTCATACCCATGTCATTATACACACACACACACACACACACACACACTCTCTGAGATTACCGTGTGTCTGATGTGTTGTGATGCAGATGGTGTTGTCCAGAGCCCCGCGGTCCGTCAGAGGGAAGAGACGCCGCGTCGTCCGATAGATCCGACTGTACTTTCCCGCCAAAACACCAGCACTGTTGCCACAGCAACACCCTCTGAGCCGCACTGTGAGGAATCTCCGTGATTCGCTCCTCCTCCGTCCGTCTGTTACTACGACTGCCACAGATGTTACATCGTTACATGTTCAGACCGTTACCAGGCAACCAATGACAACAACTGATCAATTGTTGTGTCAGTTTAGGAATAGTTTGTTGTTTGTTTATTCAGTCACTTTTTGCTTATGTTTCATGATTGAGGTCAGCTCTGATTAAAAGGATAGATGAGTGTGTGTCTTCATCAGGTTTGGAGAAATGTAGCACTGCATCAGTGTCTCATCAATGGATGCTCTGCAGTGAATGGGTGCCGTCAGAATGAGAGTCCAAACAACTTATTAATTACAACTTATTAATTTAAAGTTAAATTGTGTCCCTGCAGCACAGAAGCAGTCATCAGTGTCACAGACGTATATTTGTAGAAATAGACAATATCCTAATGATTTTTGGCATAAAAGAGAAATATATAATTTTGACCTATTAAATGTATTAAGTAAAGATCATGTTCGGTGAATATATTATACGTTTTCTACCGTAAATATATCAAAAAGTAATTTTTGATTAGTAATATTCATTGCTAAGAACTTCCATCTGAACAACTTTAAAGATGATTTTCTCAATATTTAGATTTTTTTGCTCCCTCAGATTCCAGATTTTCAAATAGTTGTATCTCAAACAAATATTGTCCTCCGAACAAACCACACATCAATTGAGAGATCATTTATTCAGCTTCAGGTGATGCATTCATCTCAATTTCTAAATCTCAATTTTGGGCTCCAGGGTCACATTTGTGCTTTGTGTTAACTGATAAACTGGTGTGCTGTGGATTAATGTGATGTTGTTATCAACTGTTTGGACTCTCATTCTGACGGCACCCATTCACTGCAAGTGATGGAATCATATTTTTTTTGGGTGAACTGTTCCTTTTAAGATTTCACTCCCATCAGTCTTGAGCTGCAGGTTTGTGTCCAAAAATCCCTAAGACACTGAAGCGGTCTCGTTCTCAGACCAAACGACTGATGTTATCCTTTAAAAACCCATAATGCACCTCATGAACCGTTTTCAGCTCTAGATTCATTCAGTAGTTTTGTCAGTAATGCCGCCCTGCAGTAACTCTTGAGTTTTACACGCCTCAAAACGAGACCAAATCTTACTCTGTACTCAATGTTTTGTTTTTGCAGGGCCGTATGTGTTGTTTTCTTGTTTCCTGTGTGTGTGTGTGTGTGTGTGTGTTCCAGGAGTGTGTCTAGGTTTTAGGGGCTTTAGTCGTGGATCTGCACAGAGCTCATCAACACAGGCACAAGAATATTACTGAATATTTAAAATAATGATTTAATAATGAGGCTGATTATGCAATTTTACTATTGAATTTATGTATATATGTACAGTTTTAGTATTTTATTTTGTACACCTTTTTTTAGGAGAAACTGATAAATTTGTAAAATATTTCTCCTGCAGAGAAACCTTTCCTTTCTCATATTCATGTTTGATTTGTAAAGAAAATACTTTGAGAATTGTGAACAAGTAGCATTGCCTTTTTTACTGGGAGTTGTTTTTTTTTAATCATTATTATTTAACAAATTAAAACCATTTTAAATGATGAAAGCGCTCTTCTGATTATTTCATTAGCACTTTTAGAAAACTGTCCTGTTTGTTAACTAGCTCTGTATATATCACTTTCTATCATTTATTATTCATTCGCACCAT
This sequence comes from Carassius gibelio, assembly GCF_023724105.1. NCBI lineage: Eukaryota > Metazoa > Chordata > Actinopteri > Cypriniformes > Cyprinidae > Carassius > Carassius gibelio. The sequence continues at coordinate 1,286,326 of NC_068401.1, forward strand.
TAACATAAAATTACTATAGTTTATTCCTTATTTCATCAGTGAATTAATGTTACAAATACAACTTTTTATATAAATATTGAATGTTTAACATCAACTAAGATTATTAAAAGCTTTAGAAATAGTTCATGTCACTGTAGTTAATAGAAAAGTAAGTCCTACAGGTTTTCCATGTAAGTAAAAAAATAAATTTGGGGGGATCAATATCTTTAACATATAAAAACCTTTGACTAAAGGTTAAGACTGATACAAATATACAAACAAAAAAACTATATTGTATTTTTTTTTTTTTACTTTAACATTATTAATGTAAAAAAGTAAAACATGCAAAAAAATTTACGTTTAAAAATGTAAATTAAAATAATTTCTATAATTATGTTAAAAAAAAAAAAAAAAAAACACAATGTAAAATCTGCAAAAAAACCTACAATAATGTATGAAAGTAAAATCTAAAAAGAATTTGATGACTGTAAAAAAGTAAAATCAACAAAAAAATTCTACAATAATGTAAAAAGTCTGCAAAAAAATCTACAATGTTAAAAAAGTAAAATCTACACATTTTCTAAAAATGTAAAAAAGTTAAATCTGCGAGAAATTCTACAATGTTAAAAAAGTAAAATCTAAAAACTACAAAAATGTATAAAAGTAAAATCTACAAAAAATTACATTAATGTAAAAAGATCAAATATACAAAAATTCTACAATGTTAAAAAAGATAAAATATGAGAAAAACTACAATGTAAAAATAATGTACAATTAAAATCTTAAATTCTACAATGTATAAAAGTAAAATGTAAAAAAGTGAAATCTAAAAACAATTCTACAATAATGTATAAAGATAAAATCTACAAAAATCTACAATAATGTTAAAGTAACCCCCCCCCCCCCAAAAAATCTACAATGTTTAAAAATTTAAAATAACACAATAATGTAAAATCTACAAAAAAAAATTATACTATGTTAAAAAGATAAAATCTGCAAAAAAACTACAATAATGTTAAAAGATCAAATTTACAAAATTCTACAATAATGTAAAAAAAGTAAATCTACAAAAAGTTCTACAATAACAAAAGTAAAATCTACAAGTGTAAAAATATACAAATTTACAAAACAGTAAAATAAAAAATTTAAAAATACAGACCCAGAAAAAAAAAAAAAAACATTTTTTTAAATCAATCTAATAATCCTCATTCAATAATGATCGGAAAATGTTCCTGAAATGTATTGTGAGGAAATGCCAGGAAAATGTGTGGAGTGCAACAACAAAAAACAACAACAACACGAAACAGATTTCTGGAAGCATTTTATTATCCAGAGCGGCTTTTGAAATTCTATATTGGAAAATGATCATAATTGGTGGACTCACACTAGTAATATAATAACAGTTAGAAGCAATCGCTCGTAAGAATGAGATAAAGTACAGATAAGCCTTTATTTACACACACAGCGCCTCCTCTCCTTCAAAACAAAGTCCGTGTGGATCACGATGGAAAGTGCTTAGAATCAGAACCGTTTCAGACCGGGTTTGAAGGAGAGCATCTGAACGCTGAAGCTTTAGGAGCGAACGAGTGTGTGAACGTTTGCTCTCGACACGCAGCAGAAAAACTAAAGGGTGGCATGAGAACTAACACACTCCTTCCTTCACTCTCTCCTCTCGCAGACCGATGGTTTTTATTTGGAGAGTTTCTTCATCCTCTGGTCCAGCGCGGAGAAGTTCTCCTCCACAGACAGCAGGTTCTCCTTCATGGTTTGCTGGACCTGCGAGCAAAGAACAGAACGTTTAAATCTTTCCCCGCCAGTGTTTTCGTTGATTTCCACTAAAATATAACGTCCCCCAGAAAATATCGTAACATGCAATACGTCGAATTAAACAGGAAGAGGAAAATAAATACTTAACAGTCTATTTTTATTATGTGCATTCATTGTTTGAATTTCAAGAAAAATTTCACAAATGCATAACGAACCAAAAGACACATACTGAAAAGTTTCAGTATGAACACCGTTAGCAGTTAGCATTGATTGCGTTATTTTTCTTATGAGATCGCTTTTTGCTGCGTCTTCCTGGTCTGTGTTTTTGATCAGCACTATTCAGGAGATGCGTAACAGTGCCCCCTAGAGTATAACAGCGGAAACACTGAAAACCTGCGTTTGGCGGGGAAAGAGTTAACGCGAGGAGTGTTTGAGGAGAGACCTGCGTGAGCAGAGTGCTGTTGTCCTTCAGAGAGTTGTTGATCATCTGCTGTGTCGTGTCCAGATGGGTCAGCAGCTGCCCAAACTGCATCGCTGCTCCACAAAACAAGACCACAGGTCAATTAAACAAGTGTTTAACCCTAAAGTGACCGTGTGAGTGGAGTGTATTGAGGATACCCTGCTCGTGCAGCTCTCTGACGGCCAGCAGTCTCTGCACCAGCTGCGGGAGAGACGTGGCCATCGCATCCCACTTCTGCACCACGTCGTACAGCTGAGACACCTGCACACAGAGAGCAGACTCGTCAGTCAGCTCGTTAACTCACCACCGTCTCTGTGAGGACTGCGGCACGCACCTTGTTCTGGGTCTCAGCGTCCTCGATGGACGCCTTGTGCTTGGCGATTTCATTCATCTTCCCCAGAACGCTCTGAAGAAGAAATGAGAACAAGCTCTCAACGGCTCCGTTTAAACATGTCATGCAAAAAAATATTATCAAATATAATATTAGATGTGTTGCATTATAACATTTCTGCCACTAGATGCTGCGCTGCTGTGTAATTAATTACAAATATTGCGTGGAAACAGAACATCAATGCTGAAAACTGAAACCAAGGTCATGTTATCTTATGCTTTGAATAAATGTGCATTATTCATATTTTGCTGGATGCGCCCTCTTGTGGCCTCAACAGAGAAGCCAAAAGCTTAACTGAAATGATGCCTTTTAAATTAGAATATGATTCAAATTTGAATAATAATACTAAAATATATTAATCCAGTTTTTTTGCCATTTTGACAGCCCTAGTTGGTGCTCTAGGGTGACGCGGAGGAGACGAATTGCTGAATAATGCCGTTATTTTTTGCTTTCTTTGCACACAAAAAGTATTCTCATAGTTTTGTAAAATCACGGTTGAACCCCTGATGTCACATGGAATATTTTAACGATGTCCTTGCTATGTTTCTGAGCCTTGATCGTTTTAGGATCTTTGCTGTCTATGGAGGGTCAGAGAGCACTCGGAGTTCATTTTAATCTTAATTTGTGTTCTGAAGATGAACGAAGAAGGTATTACAGGTTTGGAACGACATGAGGGTGAGAAAATTAAAGACAGAATTCTCATTCTTGGGTGAAGTAACCCTTTAACGCCCGACACTGAAGGTTCTGGCTTCACCTGTAGTCTGGCTTCCACTTGGTCCAGTGTGGCAGCGTCCAGCGCACCGACCCGCGCCTGCAACAGCTCTATAGTGTCCTGCAGACAGCAACAGACCTGATCACATGACCACAGCCAGCAGTGCAGCACTTCATGTGGTACAGAATGATTTTTGTCACATCTGATCTGCTGTGGTTGTATTTTTGGTGACTGCATGTTGCATGACTCCTTTTAATTTCATCAGTGCACCTCTCGGTGTGTAAAGACACTGAATGTTAACACTGATGCTGCTGTTATAGTGACGAGTGTGTGTTTACCATCAGACTGGATCCTTGAACCCCGGCGCTGAGCGGACCCTACGACACACACAGAGACACACACACACACACACACACACACACACAGAGAGAGAGAGAGAGAGAGATCAGTGAATTTTTTTTTATGCAACAGTTTATGATTTTTTTTTTTTTTTATCGTTGCTTGTGTAGTCGGAAACAGTGAAAAAAAGAGCAGAAAAAACTGCTCAAATCTATACAGATATATGAATTTGGTGCAGATGCTGATATTTATATGAAGTAATCTTAATCAATGAGATCTTTATAAGCACAGAGCATAAACTATATAGTGACATGAAATGATCTAAATATCATTCATCGCTCTACTGTATATCCCCAAATATAAAAGCCTCTAAAACTAGCTTGCTCTAATATTTTCCTATTCCATCTTTTTATTTATTATACAATTAAAAAAAACCTTGCTACTTGTTATAGTTCTTGCATATCATTGCTCTTTTATTGACTTTGATTGCTTCCATTGCCTTCATTTGTAAGTCGCTTTGAATAAAAGCATCTGCTAAATGACTAAATGTAAATAATGTGTCTCAGTGAGTTGAGATGTGAATGATCCGCACATATAACACAGTGATTGAGAGCTGAAGAAATCAAGACTCCTCAGAAGATGTGAGATGTTCTGGAGGCTTGTGAAGATCATTCCTCCGCTGAGGAACAGTGAACGTAAAGCTTCTGGAAACAAACGCTCCTCAAAAGATCCTGCTAGTAAACATGTCTCACGCACCTGTTTCTCTGAGCCGGATCCCAGCGCTGTCTCCAGTTCGGCCAGCCGTCTCTCCAGCTCTGCAACCTGCGGTCACACAAAGAACGTCTGCGTCAGACACAGCCACAGGAAGTGACATCACACTGGGTGTTTCATAAAGACCGTACTTTAGCAGACTCTGTGAACTTTTCTTGTTCCGGTCGGCTGTGGAGCTCATAGAGAATCACTCCGTCTGGTCCTTTGGGTGCCGCGGTCTTGCTTTCTGCCCCCGCTGTGCTCCTCACGCCCCGGGCCACCTCCAGCTGAGTCAACAACCGCCTGCGACACACAGAACACTCCGCTTCGTCAGAGAGATTTAGGGTTTACTCTTTACCATGACTGTTTTTTAGCTCCTTTTTGCTATTTAGTTTTTTCTTATGCTATTTAAAAAAGAAGAAAAAAAACAACTCCTCCAGCACACTTCTTTATAAGGCTGGGCAACATCTGCAAAATTGTATCTCTCAATGTAAGCATGTAGGCATATGTTCAAAAAAAGGGTTAAAATCACATTACATTGTAACATTGTAATCTAAAAATGAAGAAATTATTTAAATGCAAAATAAAACTTCTGATTGGTTGAACTCTTCATCATTTCAATACTTGTTTTGAATACTGCGTGTGGACAGAGGCATCACTAGATTTTTGCGTAGTTTAAAGTGACTAATCATACCAGCGTACTTCGAAGTCAAAATGCGTAGCCGCTATGCAAAATATCAGGTATATCATGCAATTCTGACTTTATAACAAGCAACTGCGAGTTTACATCACGCAATTCTGACTTTATAACTGCAAGTTTATATCACGCAATTCTGACTTTATAACTGCAAGTCTATATCACGCATTTCTGACTTTTTATAATTGCAAGTTTATATAACGCAATTCTGACTTTATAACTGCAAGTTTATATCACGCAATTCTGACTTTTTATAACTGCAAGTTTACATAACGCAATTCTGACTTTATAACTGCAAGTTTATATCACGCAATTCTGACTTTATAACTAAGTTTATATCACGCAATTCTGACTTTATAACTAAGTTTATATCACGCAATTCTGACTTTATAACTGTAAGTTTATATCACGCAATTCTGACTTTATAACTGCAAGTTTATATCACGCAATTCTGACTTTTTATAACTGTAAGTTTATATAACGCAATTCTGACTTTATAACTGCGAGTTTACATCACGCAATTCTGACTTTATAACTGCAAGTCTATATCACGCAATTCTGACTTTTTATAACTGCAAGTTTATATAACGCAATTCTGACTTTATAACTGCAAGTTTATATCACGCAATTCTGACTTTATAACTAAGTTTATATCACGCAATTCTGACTTTATAACTAAGTTTATATCACGCAATTCTGACTTTATAACTGTAAGTTTATATCACGCAATTCTGACTTTATAACTGCAAGTTTATATCACGCAATTCTGACTTTTTATAACTGTAAGTTTACATCACGCTATTCTGACTTTATAACACGCAACTGCAAGTTTATATAACGCAATTCTGACTTTATAACTGTAAGTTTATATCACGCAATTCTGACTTTATAACTGTAAGTTTATATCACGCAATTCTGACTTTATAACTGTAAGTTTATATCACGCAATTCTGACTTTATAACGCGCAACTGCAAGTTTATATAACGCAATTCTGACTTTATATCTGCGAGTTTATATCACGCAATTCTGACTTTATAACTGCAAGTATATATCACGCAATTTTGACTTTATAACTGCAAGTTTATATCACGCAATTCAGATTTTATAACTGCAAGTTTATATCATGCAATTCTGACTTCATAACATGCAACTCCGAGTTTATATCACGCAATTCTGACTTTATAACTGCGAGTTTATATCACGCAATTCTGACTTAATAACTGCGAGTTTATATCACGTAATTCTGATTTTATAACACGCAACTGCAAGTTTATATAACGCAATTCTGACTATGAAACGCAACTGCGAGTTAATATCACGCAATTCTGACTTTGACACGCAACTGCAAGTTTGTATCACGCAATTCTGACTTTATAACATGCAACTGCGAGTTTATATCACGCAATTCCGACTTTCTAAAACGCAACTGCGAGTTTATATCACGCAATTCTGACTTTATGACACGCAACTGCAAGTTTGTATCACGCAATTCTGACTTTATAACTGCGAGTTTATATCACGCAATTCTGACTTTATAACTGCGAGTTTATATCACGCAATTCTGACTTTATAACTGCGAGTTTATATCATGCAATTCTGACTTTGACATGCAACTGTGAGTTTATATAACGCAATTCTGACTTTATAACTGCGAGTTTATATCACGCAATTCTGACTTTATAACTGCGAGTTTATATCACGCAATTCTGACTTTATAACTGCGAATTTATATCATGCAATTCTGACTTTTTGACATGCAACTGTGAGTTTATATAACGCAATTCTGACTTTATAACATGCAACTGCGAGTTTATATAACGCAATTCTGACTTTATAACATGCAACTGCCAGTGTATATCACTCAATTCTGACTTTATAACATGCAACTGCAAGTTTTTATCACGCAATTCTGACTTTATAACATGCAACTGCGAGTTTATATCACGCAATTCCGACTATGACATGCAACTGCGAGTTTATATAACGCAATTCTGACTTAATAACATGCAACTTCCAGTTTATATCACTAAATTCTGACTTTATAACATGCAACTGCGAGTTTTTATCACGCAATTCTGACTTTATAAAACGCAACTGCGAGTTTATATCACGCAAATCTGACTTTATGACACGCAACTGCAAGTTTATATCACGCAATTCTGACTTTATGAAACGCAACTGCGAGTTTATATCACGCAATTATGACTTTATAAAACGCAACTGCGAGTTTATATCAAGCAATTCTGACTTTATAAAATGCAACTGCAAGTTTATATCACGCAATTCTGACTTTATGAAACGCAACTGCGAGTTTATATCACGCAATTATGACTTTATAAAACGCAACTGCGAGTTTATATCACGCAATTCTGACTTTATAAAATGCAACTGCAAGTTTATATCACGCAATTCTGACTTTATGAAACGCAACTGCGAGTTTATATCACGCAATTATGACTTTATAAAACGCAACTGCGAGTTTATATCACGCAATTCTGACTTTATAAAATGCAACTGCAAGTTCATATCACGCAATTCTGACTTTATGACACGCAGCTGCAAGTTTATATAACGCAATTCTGACTTTATAACAATTTAGTTTGTAGTAATTGTAATTTTAGTAATAAACAAAAACTAAAAAGCACAGGACTAAGAATGAATTCAACACAACTGACTCTACTTCACACTCATCTGAGAGCAGATGCATCATGTTCTGTGTTGTATTTGTAGCTCAGGAAGTCTAAATGCATCTCCGACCATCTGAAGCAGAAGTCTGACTCACTTGGCGAGCGCTCCGTCGGGGTCGGTGAGGTTGATGTGAGCGTTGGGTCCGAGCACAGAGTCCAGATGAGCTGAAACCAGCTGCTGTTTGAGCTGCGCCGCCTGCTGAGCCAAAGCCACCGGAGTCAAACGCTCCTCCGAGCTGCTCTCTTTAGTCGTGACCTGCAAGAAAACATACAGTTAAACCAAAATGTGTTCAGACAAATCCAAAATACACTACAAATTGTTAAATATTATTTTTTTAAAAAGTGTTTTTTGTGAATATATATTTTAAAATATAATTTATTCCAGTGATTCAAAGCTGAAATTTCAGCAGACATTTTTCCCACAAAATCCTTTTTATAAAATGTATTTAAATGTATATATATTTTTTGTAATTAATGATAAAAGTTTGATATATTCAGACAATATTCACCATTTGAATGACTTAAAACTGTACATATTGATCTGAATGACTTAAAAAGGTGCTTTTCTTCATTTAGAAGAACCACAATAGAAAACTAGCTTTGCACAATTTTTCACTAAATGAAAAACAGATATAATGTTAAGTTTAATAATTTCCGTTCCTATGCACCAACATAATGCATAGCAATAAAAATTAGTTTTTGACAAAAAAATGTATTTTAATCTCATGAAGACTGCATTTATTTGATCAATAACAAAAAAAATATGAAATATGATTACCTTTTTGTTAAATGTGTGTTTGTCACAAATGTTTGTTTGTTACACATGTTAAAATACAGTGTTCTCCACTAATATTTGCAACCTTGGTAAATATGGCTGTTCTAACCTATCATGAACTAGAGAAAGCGCTTATTTCACAATAATATTACGTTTGCAACATTACAAAAGTCTTAATTGTCACTTTTGACCAATTTAATGAATCCTTGCTGAGAAAAAAAAAATCTTTACAAAAAAAAAAGAAGAAAATATGACTTATCACGCAGATGGTGAGAGTACATGAGTTCACGACTAACTGAAAGAGAAGCAGATGCTTCACTGTTTAGTTCTGACCTGAATCTGTTCCACATCCTGGCAGAGCTCGTGAATCTCATTAACCAGTCGCTGATATTTCTGCTGAGGAGTTTCCTTCACGCCACAACCCTCAGCTAACTGCAGGACCAGAGGAAATAAATCAGGACAAATGCTGAGAGACTTCATAAAACTAAACTGAACGAGCCAATCACTCACAAGCTCAAACTCTCCAGACTCGTAGCCCACCCTGCGACTCTTACTGATGCGGTCCGAGAAATCTGTGCACGCACGCACGCACACACACACACACACACACACACACACACACACACACACACACACACACACACACACACACACACGCACACACACACGCACACACACGCACACACACGCACACGCACGCACACACACGCACACACACGCACACACACACACACACACACACGCACGCACAGAGAGAGAGAGAGAGAGAGAGTTAGACAAGCAAAACCAGACCCAACTTCACAGGAAGGTTATTACTGCTAACCAAAACTAAAACCATGAAGACACTTTTATTACTTGAATCAAAATACATTTTCATTAAAACAGCTAGTTCTATTTCTTTATTTCAATTTTTAAGTACTAAAAAAAACTTTAAATAATAAAAATACAATTTAAAAATAAATAAAAAAATACAAATTAATTAAAAAATTATATATAAAAGCATCTTAATGATACTAAAGCAACACTGTGAGATAGATCTGTAAACTTAAAATTATTAACGTCAAGACAAATTATAAACTAATAATTTATTTAAAGAGTGTGTAAATGACATTAAAGAATCATTAAGGTTTTTTTTCAGTTTGTATAAATTATAACAGCTGACATGCATTCGGCATTAACCAACAGCATTCATAACAATGTATACAAAAATAAAATAAAAATACATTAGTGAGTAAAACTAAAACCATTAAAAAAATAAGAAAAATAAACATTTTTGTTGCTTGAAAAAAAAAAAAAAATCTGGAAATTAAACTTATTTTATTTCAGACAGTAGCCAAAACAACCATTTTAATTTATTTCAAATAAATAACTATAACTGAAATAACTAAAATACAACTAATACAATCTATATATAAATATTTGTAAAAAATTACAAATGTAACAAAATTACTAAAACTTTAAAAGTAGTGCTGTCAAACGATTAATCGCATATTAATTAAAAGTTTTGTTTACATAATATATTTGTGTGTGTGTTCCGTGTATGTTTATTATGTATATATGAACACTTGCATGTGTATTTATATATGCATAATAAATATACCCAGCACACAAACATCTATTACATAAACAAAAACTTGAAAAACAATTAATCATTTGACAGCACTAATTGAGAAAATACATGAAAGTCTTTATTCAAATTTGAATAAAATCTAAAACGCCTCTCCTCACCCAAACCCTTGGCGCTGACGTGTTTGTCTTTGAACTTGTCGTAAGCAGCGTTGGGATTAACGACGATCCGCTCCACGCTGTCACTACACAACTCCTCCTGCGAGACGAGACGGAAACCAATCATGAGAAGAAACACACACACACACACACACGATGCACATGCAGCGATGAAACCAGCAGATCTGGACGCCTCACTGATTATAAAGGAGGCACTTCCAGAAGCTCTGATTGGCTGAATCTTTGAGGCAGTTAGGCCCCTCCCACAGAAGGCCACACCCACCCAACGCTCTCCATTGACTTTGCTGCAATAACCATCTTCAAGAATCAGCTAAAAACACATCTTTATCTTTTAAATCCGTTTTTTGGTGGCCAAAAGTTTATAAAAACCTAGTTCTGGGTTTTGTATCTTGTTTGCTGTACACCTCGTCACACAGCAGCGTTTACACATTGTTTTGGTTTGAGTTACAAGCCAGAAATGACGAGGCGGCAGCTTCCTGCAATACAAAGTCAATGGAGAGGGTTGGATTCGTGGCTTTCTGATTATGACACGTGTCGCTTGGTACTGATTTAAGCTTGACGTGTGTGAGAACGTCAGTCCAGCTGAGGTTTGCACAGAACTGATGCAATCCCTCAGACATAAACAGTTTTCACAGACCACCATGCATTTACTCTGTCAAACACACACATCGAGGGGAAAATAAATGATAGGATAGTGTTTAACAAGCTCAAGTCATCTAAAATACAGCCTCAAACTCATAACATATATGCTAGACTCTGCAAAGCTCAATATTAGTGTGCTGTGAATGTTATGAATTAGTTTCTTACTGGACCGTGTGTCTCTATTCCCTTCTTTAGTGTAAATGTGATTCAGCAAACACCACTGAAGCTTTGTTATGAGGGGAAACTGTACACTATGAATCTGTGTGTCTACTGTAGCCACACACACACACACACACTAACGGATGAACACAAGCGTACAGTGAACTCACACAACATTTGGACACTTGTCTGCTTTAATTGGCCAGGACTGTCAGTGTTCATAGCACTTACAGGACAGTAAATGTTCAGACTTTTTCATTTCGGAGCATCGAGACTGAGTTGAGATGACATGACAGCACACTAGAGATGATGCTGAAGCATTACAAAACAAACACTAGTAGATCTACACTTTAAAGGCTATATAAATCTTTTAATAATAGAACAACTTGTTATATACATAATACTAGTAATATAAATGCAAATAAATTGCTGGCCCATAACTGTGCATATGCACTGTGCAATAATATAAACAATATTAATTATTTTAGAGTATAAGTATCTTTTAATATAAAAGTCTTACTCTTAATAAAGTAGCATAAATATATTAAGCATAATTGAAGTATTAGTATCATATAAATATTAGCAAAAAATTTAATAAACAATAATAATATATTAAATAAATAAAAATTATATAAAAATATATAAAATATTATTATATGATATATTATGTATAAAAATGTTTTATTATATTTTAATATAATATCATCTTGTATATTATGTAGTCTAATGAAAATATTTTTGTGCAACAATTAACATTTACACAGCATTTTACCAATGGACAGTATTTCTGCAAGCACTCAGTTTTTTTGTTTGGTTTTATTTTTTCAAACTGAAGGAAAGTTGAAATCATTTTCTGTGATAATAACTGAGATCAATGTGCCAGACGTGTGTGAGTTCACAGACTCTGATTGGTTTAGAGGAATCACTGGGTGTTAAAGGGGAATCAGAAACTCTTACCAGCTCCTTTGGTTCCCAAACACAGTTAGAGCAGAAGAGAAAGAGAAAAACAGAAGATAGTGAGGAAGAGAAAGAGCGAGAGAGATATTAATGTAGTTATCATATGACATGCACAACAGGAGCTGGAGGGAGAGGAGAACAGAGCGCAGTGTTGTGAGATTGCTTGTTTATTTCATCAGAGTCTGTTAATTAGAGCCGCAGGCCTGTGTTTCTACAGCTGATCCTGAATAACTACATCTGATCGTGTTATTAATGTGAAACCGCTCTCAGCTCGGAGCTAATGTGATCTCCAGCTACATGAAAGATTATCCAGAGCTTCACACAAAATAATGCTGTTCTGCGGCGAGAGCAGATGTTAGTCTGCAGCGTGTGACACAGACTTCATCACTTCAGCAATAAGAAGGAAAAGAGGATTGATGGAGCATCCAGATCAGAGCAGAGAAACAGCTGGAGGAACACACATACAGACACTGAAGGAAACTCAACCAGAACCGTCATGTGCACAAATTCTGCATTTTAATTAAAAATAAATATTTATGCACAAAAAATATGTTGAGTTGTGGGTCACTTGGGATTCGGAAGCAAACTTGTGTTGAAGCGCACTCATAAAACCAGCTGTTCTTGAAAGATAAGCACCTTACAGTACAAACAAAATAAATAAATTGCATTTGAAAACAAAAAACTTTGAGAACGATAGATTTTTTTTAACATTTTCTCCTCTGATTTAAAACCTTTTTAAGACTCACAGAAAAAATGTGTGTGTATATATGTGTGTGAGTGTGCGCTAGGGTGTGTGTGTGTGTGTGTGTGTGTATTTCTGTATATAGATATTTGTGTATGTATTTATTTATTTATATATTTATATATATTAACATTTAAAAGTTATATTATTACAAATAAAAAATTATATTACATTAAATAAAAATAAATGAAGGTAACCACCAATATTCATATTGTTTAACAGCTGCGGAGTTAAAAAATATATTTATAATTATATAATATTAATATTTTTTAATTATTTTAGGTTAATAATCACCTGTGTTATTTAGTGTAACAATTTTTTTTTATGTATTAATTTTTTGTATTTTACATTTTCATCTTTTTTTAAAGATTTAGATTTTTTGTTTATTATTGTTTTTATAGTTATTGTTTTTTTTTCAATATGTCTATACAGTTCTTTTTTATTTCAGTTTGTTATTTTGGCACATCAAATTAAACTGAATGAGGGGAAATGTTGGTGAAATATAATATATATATATTTATTT
>NC_068401.1:1304652-1322152 GCF_023724105.1 Carassius gibelio
TGAGGATTGAGTAACTATTAAATCAAGCGTTATATGCTAATTCAGTTGCTCCCTGTTCTACAGAAGAGTAAAATGAGAGTCTTGATGCAAAATCAGTTCCTGCAAACCTTTTTTAAGAATAATGAGGATTACGTTTACACTGCATCTGCAATCCTGGCTTTAGCTTAAAGGAAGATTAAAGGAATAGTTCAGAAAAGAATGAAAATCTGATGGATATGTCCTCATCCTCAGGTCATACAAGATGGTTTCATCATCCGATTTGGAGAAATGTAGCATTGTATCAGTGTCTCAGCAATGGATGCTCTGCAGTGAATGGGTGCCGTCAGAATCCACAGCACTCCAGTCCATCAGTGAACATCTGGAGAAGACAAAAGCTGAAACAAATCCAGCATTAAGATGTTTTTAACTAAAATCCACGTCCATAATCCATAATAACACTTCCTCCAGTGGAAAAGTGCATCTCCTGTTGTCTCTCATATTTATTTATTTTAGAGCTAGTTCAAAACAGCTCTAAAATAAATAAATAGGAGAGACAACAGGAGATGCACTTTTCCACTGGAGGAGAGGTGTTATTGATGGATTATGGACGTGGATTTTAGTTAAAAACTTCTTAATGCTGATGTGTTTCAGGCTTTTGTCTTCTCCAGATGTTCACTGATGACTAGACTCTCATTCTGACGGCACCCATTCACTGCAGAGCATCCACTGATGAGACACTGATGCAATGCTACATTTCTACAAACCTGATGAAGAAACAAACTCATCCACATCTTGTATGGCCTGAGGTTGAGCACATTTACAGCAGATTTTAATTTATGGGCGAATTGCTCCTTTAACAAATCTGTTGGACCTTAAAAACTAAATCAGCAGTTCATTGGCTCTAAACTTTCCTTTCGGTCGTTATGGATGTGACCCACTCTATGTGTGCTAAAATGGCCACAACCGCACAAGAGTAGCTGAAATACACTGCAGCTCCTCTGGGAGTGTGGATGCTTTCAGACACACACATTGATCTCCTCGGCAGAAATATAACAGCGTTCGCAGCTCTCATAACCGGCTCCCAGAGCTGCAGCAGCACAAATAGATCTCAGATTAAAGATAGCGTGTCGGGAAGTAAATATGTGCCAGTGTCAGTGTGATAGCGCGGGTTTGCAGTTATTGATGATGTGTGTGTGTGTGTGTGTGCGTGTGTGTGTGAGGCTGACGCTGATAAATGGGTCACTCCTGTAATGTTTGAGAGCTTGAATATAAATGAGCAAATGCTCACGAGGACACACAGGGACATCAACTAAGTTTGTTTTCATAATTTTATCATCTTTTGAAATGTTTATATCATCAAACTGATTTGTGACCAAAGAGGATGCATGTTTTATAGTGAAACAAACCAACTAACATCACAAAAAAATCACTGAATCCATTGATCCTGCTGTAAAAAAAAAAAATGTTCTAAGAACATTAAGTTATGAAACATTATTTATGAATGTTCAAAACATCCAGTTCTTTAAATGTTTTAGAAAGTTTCTTACCCATTGTTTAGGAACGTTACATTGTATCATTTTGCAAACATTATCGGAATGTTACTTTTGAATGTACTCTGAACATTCCGAAACAAGTAACATTGAAAAACAAGTCAAATGTCTTAGATGTTTAAACAAAATTCCGTGAACATTGCCTCAATGTATTTGTGCAAACATTTTGAGAACATTACTAAAAGCCAGATAATTCTGAACAAACATTCGATTGACATTACAAGAAAAAACATGCTACATCTTGAAATCTTGCTTGAAGATTTGAAAATCTTGCTACAATGTTCTGAGAATGTTCCCACCAAAATGATGTCACTTCCTGGAGGATTCTGTCATTAAATAATCCTGAATTTGATGAAAGACTGGCTGGATAGAAAGTGATATATAAAGTAAATAAAGAAATCCCTAATGAAAACAATATCGCCAAGAAAGTTTTAGTGCAAAATAAACATCCACTCAAACCAATGTAGTGAAATTATTTAAAGTGAAGCATTAAAACTAAAATACGACTTAATTTATCTAATATATAAAAAAATAAATGAAGGGAGTATTAAAAACATTCTTCATAATAAGGACCCAATTGCACCGACACGGCTGATAAAACCCATTTTGCACTTGCTGGTTTCAAATGAATGTCACAGCGTTCAGGTTCTCTTTCGTTCCGCACCGTCTTCAAGGCCAGGCAGGTTTTTAATTACATTAATGAGCTATTAAGATAAATGATCATTGTGCGCCGCTGTAGAAATGATTTCTGCTGATAGATTCATATCCTGACATGCATCAGAAGTCAGAGGAAGGTGGCTGTCGGCTGTGATTATGTCCACAGCCTTTAAGAGCATGCAGTATACAACCTGAAGGAGACACTGTGTCATGCACGCTGCTTTGTTGTCTGGTCTGAGGTCAGGAGGCGATGTCAGGAACAGATCGATGCTGTTGTGTTTGTAGACGTGTGATGGATGTTGATGTCAGAGAGAGTTCTGGTTGTGCTTCACTGTCAGTCAAAACATCAGAATGTGCAGAACCTTTCAGCTCCATTTTTGTAAAACCTCATCTGACCCTTAAAATGAGTTTTTGTTGTAACCTAATCTACTGTAACTAACATGTTGTTTCAGTCATGTTATATAATATTTTTGGCTTGAACAAAAGCTGTTCATTTAGATGTTGCACATCATTATTTAAGTGCATTTGATGAAATAAATCAAATTAAATAGTTAAATATTTTCTTGGAAAATGCTGATTAATAAAACATCAGATGCAACAATATCAAGAGGCAAATTGATTCAATGTAAGAAAAAAAACGTGAAAATTAATCTATAAATATATATATATATATATATATATATATATATATATATATATATATATATATATATATATATATATATATATATGTGTGTATTTTTTTTTTTTTTTTGCCACATGCAAAAAAACGAAGTACATTGCTGCAAACCTTTAAAGCTGAAACCAGAGACCCTGTTTAAAGAGAATTTAATGGATTTTAGCGAAAAGCCCTGCAGATTATTGCTCTGCTTCATCCTATTTTTGCTGCGTGGCTCACGCTGATCTCAGCAGAAAACCTGTTTAAATTCCTTTCAAACCCAGAGTATTGATATCAGGAAATAGATGTGTGAACTACTCGCTTATTGCTGAATCTCTGGCTTGAGGCAAGTTCTACGCGCAGTGAGAAACAGATAACACTTTCTATTGCAGTGAATCTAACTGAATTCAGATGATTTATAGCTGTGTTTACAGCCGCAGCCTGTGGTTTAGGTTCTATTCCTGGTACATTCACCCAAAATCTGATGAAAATCTGTTCACCCTCAGGGCCATCAGAGATCAGGATGAGTTTGTTTCCTCATCAGGTTTGGAGAAATGTAGCATTGCATCAGTGTCTCATCAATGGATGCTCTGCAGTGAATGGGTGCCGTCAGAATGAGAGTCTGATAAAAACATCACAATAATCCACAGCACTCCAGTCCATCAGTGAACATCTGGAGAAGACAAAACCTGAAACACATCCAGCATTAAGATGATTTTAACTCAAACACATAGAGTCTATAATCCAGAATAACACTTCCTCCAGTGAAAAAGTGTTCTGCTCTGAATCAGGAGAGAAATCTGCACAAGCAGTGTTTACAAGCCAAAAACACTCTGAATAAATATGTGGCTGTATTTTGATGTGAGAGACAACAGGAGATGCACTTTTACACTGGCACACTCCTGATAAGCATTTTATAATTCATTCTCAATGTAGGAACCCAGAAATTACTTAATCATGAGCTCCTCTGAGTCAAAGCTCAATGCAAGACAGTTTGTTCCCATCTCTAACTTTCAGTGAATCTGATAAAAGCTCAAGACTCGTCTGTGACCTTCATCCTCCTCATCTTAGAGATGTCTGCTGTCCGTCTGATAGCTGCTCTGACTCTAAATCAGCAGCCGTTGAGACAAACCGCTGGAGGATTTAATGAAAGTCAGAGATATGAAGACGAAAGATAAGAATGCACCAGAAAGTGTGTGTGTGTGTGTGAGATACTCTGCAGACAGATCGGTTTACAGCAGCAGCACATAATGCATCTCAGCTCAATCTTGCTGCTGTCTGCGCCGCTCTAATGCAGTTCAGAACAAGCTCTGCTCCATACACAGCTGTCTGCACATCACACATTCTATTCATCTAGTTACAAAGCTAGAAAACATGTTTTTGTTAGACAATTACGATGTGGATTTTTGTCTTTTCATTGAGATCCAAATGCAATATATGGCATATATTATACTGTGATGTTCATATATTACATATAAGGGGATATATATAGTTTAAACCTATGTGGATAGATCAAGATTATAACATATTTAAAATCCCCATAGTATTTATATATACGTATGTTATTTCTATATGATGATTTTTATATTTTATGTTGCAAATTTTTTAAAACAGCATATATATAGGCTATATATATATATATAAACATTTTGCATTTTTGCATTTGTTTTTGCATATTTTTAATGATTAAAAAATATATTTATCTTTTGTTTTTTCTTATATAATATAATGTATTAATGACTTATAGGATGGATCACATACATGTACATGACAACAATGTATGGCTCATAAATATAAAAGACATATCTGTATAATCTGCACATGCTAATCTACGAAATTGTTCCAAATTCTAATAGGTTTAATATTTGTTTTTACTTTACTTGATAATGCATTTAATAAAATATTACAATTTAATTGGAGCACAATTAAATGTTTCACATCATAGGATCACTATGAATAAGGATTCAATTATGAAAATAGCTTTATTTTATTATTATTTATTTTAATCAGCATTCTAAAATTCCTGAAATGTATTCAAATGTTTTTATGCATACTTCATTTCAAATGTGAATCTGTTTGAATTAATATTCAAATGTGACATTTTTAGAGCAGTTTCTGCTTTATTTCCATTAAAAAGCTCTTCCAGCCTCTATAAGTCTTGATCTCCGTGCCAGAGCCGCAGGGCTCTTCATCAAGCGTACATGAAAGAGCGCGCACACACACACACACACACACGCACACACACACACACACACACACACACACACACACACACACACACGTGTAGTCGACAGCTAACCGGCTCCAGGTCCAGTAGTCACTGTTAGTTAATGCACTGGTTTAATTGATGGCTCACAGGCTCATTCTGACAGCAGAGGAAATGCTTGATGTAATAAATATCTAAATATAATCATTCAGCGCTAGAGAAGCTAATCCTTTAAAAGGGAAGAGATGCTAACTCAGAAGTGTTACAGGTGGTGGGTTCAGTCGAAGTTCATCTGTCACCTGATGTCAGTGTAAAGCTGAACGCTGAATGCTGAAATAAAAGCAGTAATGTCCTCCCACTCACTCATGCAAACACCAGCGCTGTTTCTGTGTCTAATGCAGCGCTCTGGGTTTTGTTGCTGGAGTTCGTGTGCATCTGCTTCGCTCTGATCCCGTGTGTATTTCAGCTCCCAGCGCGGCTGGTTATCCTGATCTCTGTGTGTGTGTGTGTGTGTGTTCAGTGTCACGCTTCGTGTCCCTGCAGAACACATTCAGATCACATCCTCATCTCAGATCTGCCCACCGTTTCCTTCGACTGCTCGCTTTTCTACCTTTCTCTTCGGTTCAGTCTGTGCTTTTCTGTAGCTCTGCTCGAGTCTCTTGAGGGAATATATCTGTTTTGCTAATGTTCCCATTAAGTTTTTATTTAATGCTATTTCTATCATTCAAAACATCCAGTTTTTTTACGTTTTAATAGTTTTTTTGTTGTTATGCAAATGTTAAAAGAACATTCCATTTCACCCAGTGTGGCAAAATGTAACATCATGTGAATGTTCTCTGAACATTCCAAGAACTGCAACGTTTAAAAAACATTAGAACAACCTCCAGGAAAAAAAAAGTTCTATGAATGATGTAAAAATAAATGAATCAAATATAAAAAATAAGTAAGTTTTCTGTACTTTAATTATGTTCTTAAAATGTTATTTATTTATTTAAACATTGTTTATGAAATGTTTTATTTCAGAAATGTTTTAGTTGGATAAAACCCTTTTTTAAATGATACAACTTGTTTTTGGAACGTTCAGAGAACATTCGAATGTAACATTCCCAGAGATGTTTTCATAACTGCATGAGAGCGTTTACAAAATATCCTAGAAAATAGACTCTAATGTCTGGTTTTGTGGTCCAGGGTCACATGTGTTCACACAGCGTATGGATGTTTGGATGAAGCTGTTACAGAGGGAAATGCTAATGACAGAGCTTTGCTGGACTAAAGCTATTAGAGCGTATCCCACAATCCTTCACGCTCAGCTGCGGCTCTTAATTTCATTTCTTGTGTAACTCTGTGCAGTCGTCGTATTATTAAAACAGATGCACACACATGAGGATCTCATCGCTGCAGATTTCATCCATAAACACTGTGTGCTCTTGTTTTCTGATTCCTGAGAGCACACACAGACATAAAGCAGTCAGCGTGACTCTAGTTTACGACACGGCGAGGGACTGCGCCGCAGTGAACTCTCTGAGAGCTGAAAGCAAAGGTTAAGTGTTCTGTCCTCACAAACACTGACTGCACATAATGTGTGCATGTCTGCTCTGGAGACGCTCTTCTGAGGATCAGCTGAAGCAGACAGGGACTAATCACTGATGTTTTTCATTTCTAATTACCTTCATGTTAAATTACAACACGCAGTTCTTCTATATGTCACATATTATTTCATGGGAAGGGTGTGTTGTGTATTCAAACTGCAGTGTTGTTTATAAACAGATAGCCCCGCCCCCAAGCCGGCTGAGAGGAATCTCTCAGCCAATGATGTGAGTCGGGGGAGGGGCCACTTGTACCATAAGTGCTCCGAAGGTTAAACTGGCAAATCTAAACACATAATTATATATAACTGAATGTGTTTGTGTCTTACAGGGCAAGCCGTATGTTTTTGACAAAGTCTTTCCCACAAACTGCACACAGGAGCAGGTGTATAACACGTGTGCCAAACAGATTGTCAAAGGTCAGATAAGTATTAATTCTAGAACAAATATAAAAGCACATATATCAACATTTGTCAGATTTAGTCATTGGACACTGTTAACTGATTTAATTTTTTGGGAAAATAGTGATGTGTGACATTGTATAGAGTTGAATATCAAGGTTTTTGTGTGGGGATTTGAGGATTTGTGCAGTAAGCGTTATAAACATTTATATTTATTATTATTATTCTTAATTTAATACTTTTTGATTTTTAATACTAAATTTAATGGAAATTAATTATTTCATATTTCCATGATTTACATCTTCACTTTCACTTAAACCAAAATATAAAAAATATGAAAATTTAAAAACCATTTTAAAAAGAATAGTTGTCTTAGAATTTTTAATCAATGATACTTTTTTAAAAAAGTATTAAAAATATATATAATAATATCAGAAGTCACTTATACATTCTGTAAAAGTATATTCATGAATTTGACATTTTGTGACTGAATTGGTAAATGTTTCTATTTCTTTCCTCGAACACATTGATGATACTTTGTATCATTCTCCTTCAGGCTACACTTAAATCTAAATCTGTTACAATTGAAAAGTAAATCATGATGTTTGATGTTTCTGTCTGCAGATGTTCTGGAAGGTTATAACGGCACCATCTTTGCGTACGGACAGACGTCGTCTGGTAAAACCTACACTATGGAGGTAAAACAGATCTCTACACTTCTCTGTGCTTTAATTATTAAAAAACAATTCGCTCAGAAACGAAGATGTAGTCATCATTTACTCACCCTCACATCGCTCCAAAACTGTAAAACTGGCTTTATTCTCTGGAACACAGAAGAAGACGTTTAGCAGAATGTTAAAGTGTGCTCACTGCTTTCTGTCTCTCAGGGAAAACTGCATGATCCGGACGGAAGGGGAATCATCCCGAGGATCGCTGAAGACATTTTTAACCACATTTACACCATGGATGAAAACCTGGAGTTCCACATTAAGGTGAACATAACAGCATAATATCAAGACATTTATATTTACAGATGGTTCTGGGGTTTTTTCCATAGTGAAGACATGAAATCTAATTCCAGCTCATTAGCTGTTCTCGTTTCTCTCTCAAGGTTTCCTATTTCGAAATCTACATGGATAAAATCCGTGACCTACTTGACGGTGAGTTTGCTGCGTTTTGTCTCGGCTCGACCTAAATACAGACTCTGTTTTAAAGCATTTTCTCCTTCAGTATCAAGACTTTGCTATATATAAAATGCATTTTTATCATGAATAGTTGTGGGTATTATTTATTTAAACTGGAGCATTTAATTGACTTATAAACAACTGCTATTTTAAAATTGAATTGCATTTTTAGGGACACTATCATTGAAAGATGTGTAGTTACAATTTTCTTTTAAGAAATGAATACTTTGATTCATTAAGGCTGCATTAAATTGATCAGAAGTGACAGTAAAGACATTCATAATGTTACAAATGTTTTCTATTTTTAAATTAAATCTGTTCTTTTCAACTTTCTATTCATCGGTGAATCCTGAAAAATAAAATGCATCAAAGTTTCCACAAAAAGTTTCAACATTGATAATAATCGTAAATGTTTCTTGAGCAGTAAATCATCATATTATTCTGATTTCTGAAGATCATGTGACACTGAAGACTGGAGGAATGATGCTGAAAATACAGCGGAGCATCACAGAAATACATTACACTTTAACACAGATTCACACAGAACACAGCTGTTTTAAATGTAATAATATTTTACAATTTTTACAGCATTTTTGATCAAATAAATGCAGCCTTGGTGAGCAGAAGAGACTTCAATAACATTCCCAATCTCAAAGATTGAATGGTAGTGGATTTAAAATAACTCCTGCAGAGAAACAAGCTCAAGTTTGTAAGGTTTGATGCCGGATGACGGTGCTTTCATCTGTATTCAGCTGCGATCGCTGAGTCACTGAACAATCTGGGAAAACACCTGAAGACAGAGAGAGAGAGAGAGAGAGAGAGAGAGAGAGAGAGAGAGAGAGAGAGAGAGGAGTAATGAAAGCAGAAGAGAACAGACAGATAGAGATCGTCAGACACTGAGGGGACGAGAGGACGTCAGTCTCACTCGGTCTATATTTCATTAAAAGGAAACTGACATTCACATATTCTCCTTCATATCTGCCCAAACTCATATGAAGTTTCTCTCAAGTGTGTGTGTGTGTGTGTGTGTGTGTGTGCGCGTGTGTGTTGAAGGGTCGTTACATCATTGAAGTGTCATAAAAAACACTGAGGACTGTCCGTGCATTACATGTGCATGTGCTCATTAAAGGAATAATTCAGCCAAAAATGAAGAATCCGTCATCATTTACTCGCCCTCATGTCGCTCCAAACCTTCTGTCTTCTGTGGAACCCAAAAATAAAGTGCTTTGCAGAAAGTTCATGCTAAAATGAAAGAAGCAGGTTTATTATAGTTAACTGAAACTAAAAGCATAAAAAATTACATTTCATTACTTGAAATAAACAAATAATAATTAAATCAATTATAAAAAAAAAACCTAAATGTATTAAAACAACTAAAATAAGATTTGAAATACAGACATGCAATAAAACAAATGAAATATAATGACTGTAAAAATGTAAATATATATATATATATATATATATATATATATATATATATATATATATATATAAATTAATAAAATTAAAACTATATAGACACATATAATAATAATAATAATAAATGACAAAACTTTAAATTACTACAACTTTAAAATAAAAACAGAAAATGTAAAAATAATTCAAACTATCAAAAAGAACAATAATATTTTCTAAATACTAAATAATAGAAACCTTTTTACACCATGGAATAAAAATTTTTAAATAAAAGGTAATTTCAACATTTTATCTAACAATTAAGACTTTGTTCTTGCACTTCACAAAACTGCAAGATCAATTCAGAGGGAAAAAATGAAGTAGAAGTCAGAGTTATGAGATCAAAAGTATCTTCTTTATTCAGCGGTGGAAACAGGCTTCCAGACTAAACATTAAAAGCAGCATAAAAATATCAGAATAACAACAGTTATTACATAATCAATTCTTCTGGTTTTTGAGCTTACAGTACAAATCATTGTTGTGTTAAACATCTTGGTGACCCACAAAATACAGAAGTTACACAGTTTTGAAACAACTGAATTTAACCCCTTCAAGTCTCTTTGAAGTGCACGTCCGATTCTGTCTTTTGTTCTTTGACTCTCATCCGCCTCTCTTTCTCTCTCTTTCTCTCTTTCTTTCTCTCAGTGAGTAAGACAAACCTGTCCGTGCATGAAGACAAGAACCGAGTTCCCTATGTGAAGGTGAGCAGAATCACGCTTTAAAATCAGCTGCAATCAGACCTCGCTCAAATAAACAAATGTGTGTGTGTGTGTGTGTGTGTGTGTGCTGTACAGGGATGTACTGAACGTTTCGTCTCCAGTCCTGAAGAAGTGATGGATGTCATTGATGAAGGCAAAGCCAACCGCCATGTTGCTGTTACAAGTGAGTTTCTCTAACCCACAGAAAAGCATTGGAGCATTGCAATAACTGCAACTGCAGGTTCTGGGTTTGAATCCCAGCGGATGCATGAACTGATCCCATGCACACCTTCAATGCACTCAGATAAAAGCATCTGCCAAATGCATGAGTGTAATGTAAAGTTAAGACTCAAATGATCTGCTGTTGTGTGTCAGATATGAATGAGCACAGCTCCAGGAGCCACAGCATATTCCTCATCAACATCAAGCAGGAGCATGTGGAGACCGAGCAGAAGCTCTGTGGGAAACTTTACCTGGTGGACCTGGCCGGGAGCGAGAAGGTGCTTTCAATCTCTCACATCCTTTAGCTTCACAATCTCATTAATGGCTTTAACAGGTCAATAACTGTGTTTTTTAATGCATGCATTTTAATAAAAGCTGTGGGGTATTGCACAACCGAAAAGTAGGCATGCACATAAACTACAATGTGAAAACATTTACTGATTAAATTCTTCGATGTGCAACAAAAACTCATTTGACTTTGACTAACCAGTGGACCGATCTCATCACACACAGTCTCAAATGTTGTTTAATTAATTTTGTATTGACTAAATCTTTTAAATACATTGGATTATGTAATATTCCAATAGTTCCACATATATTAAATTAGCAACTTTGGATGGAAACATTGCTACTCAAATTTACATAATGTGCACAGTATGCATTCTGTAAAAATAAAAATGTTCCTGATTCAGGACTGTATACACTGGAATGCTAGCATACTGAATTCTTTTGAGCACTTTATGCATGCTATAATATTCCAGATTCAGCCACGGTATGCACTGGAATCATAATATACTGTGCAGAATGTACTACATACTAGTCAGTATTCTATGCATAATGAAAATTTTTGCACAATATGTATATTGCAAAAATAATATGAGTGGTACACTAGTGTAAAATTGTGGATTCAGCCACTGTATAAACTGGAATATTAGCACAGTGCATCCTACTCAGAATGCACTGCATACTGCATACTTTTAAGTATTCCATGCATTTAGAAAATTCACATATTGTGGATGGTATGCATACAAAAAAAAAAAAATAGTATGAGTAGTATGCTAGTGTAATATAGTGGATTCAGCCACTGTATACACTAGAATATTAGCACACTGCATCCTACTCAGAATGCACTGCATACATTTTAGTATTCCATGCATACAGAAAATTCACATATTGTGCACAGTATGCATACTGAAAAACTAGTATGAGTAGTATGCTAGTGTTATATTGTGGATTCAGCCACACTGGAATACTAGCATACTGCATTTTGCATACTGCACAGAATGCATATTGTACTATACATAATGTGCACATCATGCATACTGCAAAAATAGTGTAACTAGTATGGTATTACGCTATTCCAGCCACTGTATGCACTGGAATACTAGAATAATGTATACTGCAGATAGTGTACTGCAACTTTTTAGTACTTTTCAAATATTGTGTACAGTATGCATACTACAAAAACAGTACAGGTAGGATGCTAGTGCAATATTCTAAAATGACTTACTCGTTGCACTGTAATTTACACAGTGCATGTGAGAAGCCGCGTAACTCTGAATGTGTGTGTGTTGGTCAGGTGAGTAAGACCGGTGCAGAAGGAGCCGTTCTGGATGAAGCCAAAAACATCAACAAGTCTCTGTCTGCGCTGGGGAACGTCATATCAGCTCTGGCCGAAGGAACCGTGAGTTACAGCTGCATATAACTAATACTGTCAAAACATGCATCAGATTATTGCAGTTCAAAGGAGCAGACTTTACCCATTTAAAGCTGCTGTAGGGAACTTTTGTAAAAAAAAAAATATTTTTTACATATTTATTAAACCTGTCATTATGTCCTGACAGTAGAATATGAAACAGTAATCTGTGTATAAATCAAGCTCCTCTGGCTCCTCCCAGTGTCCTATTGCCATTTGCAGAAACTCCATCGCTCCCGTTAAGAAACAACCAATCAGAGCTTGCGTTCCATAACTTTGTTTGTGTTCAACATGTAGAAAAATGTATATAATAAGCGAGTACACCATGAATCCATTTTCCAAACCGTGTTTTTGGCTTGTCCTGAATCACTAGGGTGCACCTATAATAAGTGTTTATATTCGGACTATTTTAGATTGCTTCGGGGATACCGCGGCGGAGTAACCCAGTACCTTTGTGATTCTTCATAGACATAAACAGAGAGAAGTAGTTCCGGCTACGATGTTCTTCCGCAAGACGCAAGCAGTTCTGTTTATTAACCGCTAGAGCAGCAAAAGTTCCCTACCGCAGCTTTACAGTAACATTTATTTTGTAATTAAATTACATAATTTAGTTACATGCTCCTCAGCTCTGTGCTGTGTGTGTGTGTGTGTGTGTGTGTGTGTGTGTGTGCAGAAGACTCACGTACCGTACCGAGACAGTAAGATGACGCGGATCCTGCAGGACTCTCTGGGAGGAAACTGTAGAACCACGATGTTCATCTGCTGCTCACCTTCAGCCTTCAACGACGCAGAGACCAAATCCACCCTGATGTTCGGACAACGGTAACACACACACACACACACACACACACACACACACACACACACACACACACAGATACACACAGATACAAACACACACACAGATACACACACACACACACACACACACACACACAAAGAGATACACACACACACACACATCCATCACTCTCCCTCACACACACACACACACACACACACACACACACACACAGATACACACACAGATACAAACACACACACACACACACACTCACACACTCACCCTGTGTTTTAGGGCAAAGACCATCAAGAACACGGCGTCTGTGAACCTGGAGCTGACGGCAGAGCAGTGGAAGAGGAAATATGAGAAAGAGAAGGAGAAGAACAAGAACCTGAAAGAGAACATCCAGAGACTGGAGGCGGAGCTTAACCGCTGGCACAACGGTGTGGAAAACTGCATTACTTCTCTCTTTCTGACACCAAAACACTCAAAGCTTTCTACCATGAGTGTTTCAGACGTGCTCCATAGTAATACTATGATTTATCAGACATTTACTATGGGAATACCATGTTTTAGACCACTTACTAAAAAATACCACGGTACTGCCACATTAGAAGTAATTAATGCAAGAGTTGCTCAAGTAAAACTCTAGTAAAACCAAGGTAAAATTAGAAAACATATAAAACCTTACACTGTTTAAAGGAAACCCCAGAATAATGTCTTCTGATGTTACTATAGTAAATGTGGTAAATGAGCGTGTGATTGTGCTGCAGGTGAGTCTGTCACGCCGCTGGATCTCATGGCTGTGATTCCTGTTGAATCTGACGTCAGTGAAGACGCAGCTTTAGACAATCAGAGTCTCGACGTGTGTGAGCGAATCCCAGAGGAACACAAGCTCAAATATGAGGAAGAGATACGCAAACTCTACAAACAGCTTGACGACAAGGTACGAGCACACACACACACACACACACACACACACACACACACACACACACAGAACGACGAGAGTAAACAACACATGGTAAAACAGACTTTCTGATTGACTCTTTTCTCTCTGACAGGACGATGAGATTAATCTACAGTGTCAGCTGGTGGAAAAACTGAAGGAGCAAATGCTGGATCAAGAAGAGGTAAAACACTTGCTCAAATCATGTTTGCATACTTCCACAAATTAATATGGCAAATATAATATGGGTAGTATCATGTGGTAGTGTAATGAATGAATGATAATATACTTTTCTAGATTCAGGCTCTGTGTTCAATGGAATAATAGCATACTGCATTTTGCAAAAATTTACTGCATACTTTTTCAGTATTCTATGCATAAAGAAAATTCACATCATTTGAACAGTATGCATACTGCAAAAATAGTATGAGTAGTATGCTAGTGTAATATTCCAGATTCAGATACTGGATGGAGAGCATACTACATATCAAATATTGTGCAGAATGTACTGCATACAGAAAATGTACATATTGTCTCAGTATGCATACTGTAAAAAACAAGTATGAATAGTATGCTAGTGTAATATTTCTTAGTCACTAACTGTATACAATGGAATGCATTTCACAGACTCTAATGCATACTTATACATACTTATGCATACATAAATATTCCATGTTTACGGAAAATTCAGATATTGTGTGCACTATGCACACTGCAAAATATAACATATTGCATACTATGGAGAATGTACGGCAAACAGATAACTCACATATTGTGCACAGTATGCATACTGCAAAAATAGTATGAGTAGTATGCTAGTGTAATGTTCTGGATTCAGTAACTGTACACACTGGAAGACTAGTATACTGCTCATTGCGCAGAATATAATGCATACTTTTTAAATATTCCATGCATTAAGAAAATTCAAATATTGTGTGCAGTATGCACACTGCAAAAATAGTATGAGTAGTATGCTAGTGTAAAATTCCAGATTCAGCCACTGGATTAAGAGCATACTACATATTGCATACTATGCATAATGTACGGCAAACAGAAAACTCATATATTGTGCACAGTATGCATACTGCAAAAAATAGAATGAGTAGTATGCTAGTGTTATATTCCCAAACCGCACACTACATGAAGATAAACTGCATAGCGGATGATTTGAGTGTTAAAGTAGGTCAGGTAAACTGCATACTCCGTGTGTGTGTGTGTGTTTAGCTGCTAGCTTCGTCGCGTGGAGACAGTGAGCGTGTTCAGTGTGAGTTGAGTCGTCTTCAAGCGGACAGCGACAGCGCAAAGACCGAGGTGAAGGAGGTTCTGCAGGCGCTGGAGGAACTGGCTCTGAACTACGACCAGAAGAGTCAGGAGGCTGAAGACACGAGGATCCACAACAGACGCCTCATCGAGGAGCTGTCGCACAAAACCGTACGCAAACTAGCCCTTCATTAGCAAAAACATCTTAGTCCGACACATGATGTTCGGCTCGAGGAGCCACATGTTCTGCACTTGATCAAGAGCGACAGTAAAGAGATTTATAATGATGCAAGTTCTCAAATAAAGGCTGTTCTTCTGAACTTTCTATTCATCTATGAATATAACAAATATATATGTTTCACAGTTTCCAGAACAAAATTTGAACTGTGTTCAACATTGATAATAATCAGAAATGTTTCTTGAGCAGCAAATCATCATATTAGAATGATTTCTGAAGATCATGTGACACTGAAGAGTTATGATGCTTATATATTAGATGTATACAAATTTGACCGTAGTTACTATATTTTTTGATCATATTAATGCAACCTCGGTGAGCACAAGAGACTTAAACGAGGAATTTAGGGGTATAAAATGTTGATTCCCTAGATCTGTAGTACTAATAATATAATTTATTGACTCAATTTAAACAATGTTGCTTTTAGCGTTTTGAAGCAGTGAGCAGTAAAAGTAAGAGCTATAATGATATAAACACCAGCATCATCAGCAATCATCTGTGCTAAATTAAAGTATGTTTCCATGTTTAATCACGTCTTCTCTCAGTCGGATCTGATGTGTTTGGAGGCGGAGTTTTCCCGGCTACAGGAAGTGAGCAGCCAGCAGAGGAAGCGCATCACTGAGGTGTTAAACACTCTGATGAAGGATCTGAATGACTTCAGCTTCATCCTGGGAAACGGAGAGCTCAGACTGGTGAGAGAGTGTGTGAACGCGTGTGTGAGCGAGTGTGATCGAGTGTTTGATCGAGTGTGTGAGCGAGTGTGTGAGCGAGTGTGAGAGAGTGTGTGAGCGAGTGTGTGAGCGAGTGTGAGAGAGTGTGTGAGCGAGGGTGTGAGCGAGTGTGAGAGTGTGTGAGGGAGTGTGTGAATGAGAGTGTGAGCGAGTGTGTGAGCGCGTGTGTGAGCGAGTATGAGAGAGTGTGTGAGCGAGTGTGTGAGCGAGTGTGAGAGAGTGTGTGAACGAGTGTGTGAGCGCGTGTGTGAGCGAGTGTGAGAGAGTGTGTGAGCGAGTGTGTGAGCGAGTGTGAGAGAGTGTGTGAGCGAGTGTGAGAGAGTGTGTGAACGAGTGTGTGAACGAGTGTGTGAGCGAGTGTGAGAGAGTGTGTGAGAGAGTGTGTGAACGAGTGTGTGAGCGAGTGTGAGAGAGTGTGTGAACGAGTGTGTGAGCGAGTGTGTGAGCGAGTGTGAGAGAGTGTGTGAACGTGTGTGTGAGCGAGTGTGAGAGAGTGTGTGAACGAGTGTGAGAGAGTGTGTGAGAGAGTGTGTGAACGAGTGTGTGAGCGAGTGTGAGAGAGTGTGTGAGCGAGTGTGTGAGCGAGAACAAAATGTGCTTTTGAGAAGAAAATTATCCATTTGGCCAATTGTGTTTTGTAGGTGTGAGTCTGTGTTAAGGGTTTAGAAAAAGTATCTGAAGTATGGTTAAGCGCTTGTTAGCGCTTGAAAAAAACTGTAACTGCTAGAGCGTCAAAAGTTACCTACCGCAGCTTTAAAATCTAGTTAGATTTTTTGTAATTTTGGTGATTTTGTTTTAATTTTTTTATTAGTGGTTGTTTTTACTGTCTATACATTTTTATTAATCTTTATTTATTTATTTTTGTTTATTAAAGTCAAACTAAATGAAAATGTTTCCTTTCATTTTAATTTAATTAGTTAATTTATCTATTTAAATTATTTAGTTAATTTAATTTAATTTGATTTTATTTTTATATTTATGTTTTCTGTTTTCACTTTACTGTAATTCCAAGTTTTAGTATTTCTTTGTGCATTTAGTTTTTTTGTTAGTTGAATATGTCCTATATAGTTTTATTAGGTCTATGTATTATATTTTATTTATTAGTTTTAGTTTACTAAATCAAGTTAGGTTTAGTTTTAGTAAACTGTTATAACTTCATGTTGCCTTTAATGACTTTCTGTGCAGAACAACGAGAAAATCTGCTCTTTTCCTTTTTATAGTGACTGTATCTGTAAAGATAGATACA